>NW_010972587.1:8056429-8057273 GCF_000737465.1 Haliaeetus leucocephalus
GGCGGAGGAGGAGGAGGAGGAGAGATGATCGCGGAGTTGGTGAGCAGCGCCCTGGGGCTCGCCCTGTACCTCAACACCCTGGGCGCCGACTTCTGCTACGATGACAGGTAGGACGGGGAGGCGGCGGGGCCGGGCGGGGGTCGCACACCTGCGGGGAGACGGTCCCGGGTGGCTCCTCGGGCACCGGGTGGTCGCGGCGTCGCCCACCGTTACCGGGGCTTTTGACAGCTTACCGGCCGGGCTCGGTCCCCTTCCCACCCTTCCCGCTGAGAAGGGACCCGCCGCCTGAACTTGGCGGCTCCCGGGGGCTGATCCCACGGGCGCCGCGTCCCCCCGCTCCGCCGGGAAGTTGCCGTTCGCCGGACCGGAGCCCCCGCCGACGGGGAGGGAGGGCGGCAGCCGGGCCGGGCTGGGCTCCCTCCCTGCTCCTCTCCCGAACGGTAGCTGCCCTCCGAAAGGCGCTGCTAGCAGGCGGGGACAATTCCCACTCGTGTTTTTATTGTGGTTTTTTTTTTTTTTTTTTCGGTGGCTCGAGCCGATCGCAATTAAAACGGATGCATAATTAAAACGCGTCGGGGAGAACAGCACGCCTGGCTAAACTTACTAACCGTCCTGGGGCGTTTTCACGCTCCGTTGGCATTTAAACCATCCAAAAAAAAGCGAGCGCGGGTTGACTTTTGACAGCTTTTCGGCAGCCCTCCCTCCTCCGGGGCGAGCGACCGGCTGCCGGCGGCTCCGCTCGCTCCGCCGAGACGGACGAGGCTTGTTCGCGATCGCCGAGGTGGGAGCGACCGGGCATCCCCCCCCCCGCCCCACTCGGGAGGGGATGGGGATGGAGGGGGGG
>NW_010972587.1:8057418-8099654 GCF_000737465.1 Haliaeetus leucocephalus
CGCCGGAGGAGAAAAATGGGGCTGGATGAACCGAACTTCCCAGCGCGGTGGTGGGATGCGAAAAAATCAGGTTTAGGTCCTTGGGAAATAACCTGCCTGTCCCGGAGTCGAGGAGTTCCTAAACTTGGGATTTTCCTCCCTTACGCCGTATCACGGTGCACCTGCCGCGTTTAAGGATCTGTCGCCGCTTCCAGATTAAACCTCCCTGTTTTCAAGGGTTGCTGCTAGTAAGCCCGTTATACTTGAAGTAAATGCCAAGCGTTAGTCCTGGTCCAGGTCTCCGGCTGGGAACGGTGTCGGCTGCGGAGTGTGGCGATTCAGGTGTCGGGTCATTTACATGCACGCGAAGCCTTGTGAAGCAATTAAGTGTTTTTAGGTTTCTGCGAGCCTTCTGATTATCTACAATGATTTTTCTTAAATCTGTTTCAAAACTTCATTCGCAAGCGATAAAAGAAAAAAAAAACCAACCCGCTGTTACTCCGAAAGGCAAGGTCTGAGTCAGATCAATAGAAAGTGATGAATATTTTGACACGCTGACACTATTTTAAACCCGCTTGTTATAGTTAAGAACGGCAGGAGTTGTGGAATATTTACATAACCCTAAGTAGCATATGTTGCAATATTTAGGCGAAGCTGGGTTGTTTAAGGACATGCTTATAACCCTGTCCTGCAGGCCAGTTCAAATTGGCTAGGCACAGAAAGCAATTTGAAGTACTACCTGGTGTTATTGATGCGGAGGTCGAGGTTACTCTTGATCTTGCATGAGTGTGCTTTAATGCAGTTAGAAAACTGTGGTATTTGAGTGTCGTCACAGAAAGAGCGGAAAAGATAATGACACGCTGTCTTTGCCGGTACTAATCCCAGGCTATTTAAAAGGTGTTCTAAAATACTGCTTTGTTGATGTGTTTACCTCCTAACTAAATAAAGTACTTCTCATCGTTGTAGCTGAGATTTAGGCATTGGCTAGAGTGTTCTGAAAGCCAGTTAATGGCATTTCTCTACGCAGGTTCATCTAATTAGGGTGTTTTTCAACGACAGCGCTGGAAGGGGCAAGGCAGCGATGGTTGTTGCACGCTAGTAATTGTTGAACTAGAAAGGGTTATCTGTTCCAAGAGGCAGGCTCTCAGACCCAAAGTATTCTTCTAACTGTAATCACAGAATCTCTCTGCCCCGCAGGAGCCGGCTTGAAACGTAACACTAGGAAAGGAGGTCGATGCTGGAGCTGCAGGACGCAGCCCTCCATGTGGGAGATGGATCATGCTACTAACTTTAAGTGAATCAAGATTGTGCATTTAAGCTGGGAACCTGCAATGTTTTGTTTCAGGAGGGCAGCATATTGCCATGGCTTTCTCTGCTCCCTTTGCCATTATATTGAAATTACATCAGACTGTTCTTTTTTTAATATAGTGATCAAGCTTACTATGTAAAGGGTGTCTGTAATTGCTTTCTGTATTTTTTTTTATGTAGGTTGGGTAAGATTAAGTGGCATCGTAAAAACTTCTTATAGCAAAATCAATTTCCCAATGGTAGAACTTAATATTTTAGCAGCAGCACGGCACCAAACCAAAGACTGTATGGACAGTGATATAACAAACTTGCTTGTAGTCTGGGCTTTATGACTCTATATCAAAGGATTCAAGATTTTATTTCCCACCCTTCACCCAATTAAACTGAAATTGAATGAATTTAAAGCCTGAGGAAGTTGAGTAAGCAAACGTATACATTCTTACTTTTCATCATTAGCCTGCCTAACTTATTGTTTCTTTCAGGCTAGACAGATATGTGGCACGCACATAATCAGTGCAAACGTGTGATCTTTTTTGATCAATTGACTTATTGATTACTTTGAATGAAAGTGACACCCTCTAAACCTGAGACCCAGTGTAAAGAAGAAACAGTGCTTTATTTATTTTTTTTTTCTTGTAGACCCAGAAAACACAAGCTTTTGCCACCTTGTTCCCTGCTACTGTAACTCTCATGGACAGCTGTGATATTTCCTAGTTACATGTGTGGATTATTAGGGGGAAATTCTCCTCCCCAACTCAAAACCTCCTTGTTCCTCTAGGAACAAATACATTTTTTTCCCCTCTTTTTGCTTATTTGTTTTATTTCAGGCTGGATGCAGCACGCAGCAAACCAAAAGAAGAGATGAATGTGGGAAGAGGGGGGAGATAGTTAGATGTTGGTCTAATGCCACAGTGAACTCACATTGGTTGTTAATAAAGGTTTATTTATTGCTGAGCAAAATCATCTTGGAACCGATAACAAGGAGTAGGGAGAAATGCCATTTCCATTCCTGCAGATGTATTGAAGATCTTGCTTGTTGTACTGGGTTAAATCGGGTTTCTTGCCAGATGAAGGGGAGCTAATCTCTGCACATGCAGTTGGTGTTTCATGCTGATACCTACCAGCATCACAGGAGGGAAACCCATTGCTGCAATTAGGCTTTACACAGCTGCGTAATTTTTTCCCCCTGCCATTTAAGACCCCCAAAAGTAGGCAATTTGACCTGGGGGTGCCTTGCATTGAAGTTGTAGTCCTTCATGTGACCTGTGCTAAATAAGACAGGTCACTGTCAGTTTGTAGCTGGGGTGTGGAAGATTTAGTGCTCTGCGTATCTGAGGTCATGCGTTGCTACAGCCAACATGTCAAAAGCAACTCATCCATTGAGGTGTTCCTTTCTTCTCCCAAATGTCAGAAGAAAGGCATATTTTATGGAGACTGTTAGTAGGATTCTTTAACCTTTAGTGATGTATTTTCCGTGTGGCACATTGGCAAAATTGGTGCTCTGCAAAACATGGATGGATTTGTCCGTCTCCGTGTAGGACTCTTCCATGAGATTTGGTAGCACCGACCAACTTTCTCTAGCTTGTGCTGCATTTTATTTAGCAGGCCTGAATGGGGCAGCCTTGCCGATGGTAGAAAATATCCAACAGCTTTTTTCCAAAGCTGCAGGGCAATATTGCAAACTGCAGTGAAGAAATCCTGATAAATGCCTTCATCCTGTAGCGTCAGACTTGCATCATGTAAAAATAGGCCGAGCCCATACACATTCGGCAGTACCTCTGTTGGGTCTGCCACATGAGATTTAATCTAGCAAGTGACCCAAATACGTGCACTAGAAGAACAAGTATAAGTACACTGGGGAAAATTGCTTGCCATCTGTCTCCTTGTTGTGTGTGTATATTTGATTATTAATTTACATCTGTGATTTTTATGGCCCCTTTTTGTCATCTACTCTCAATTTTTCAGCTCCAAGTGCCCCTCTCCAGTAGCTTTCAGTAGCTCCAGTTTGCAGGTGGCTGCAATCTTCTCAATTCCAGCAGCGAGGCTGGTGGTGGGGAAAAGTGGGGAGATGGGGACTTGTACGCTTTCTCTGTAGTGTTTTCCCTTTGTCCCTCCTGTTGCATCTTCTGTGGGCCAATTTCAAACCACCATAAAGATAATTTGTATATGAAACAGGGCCTTTAGCACTTTGATAAAGAACAATATAACCTGGAGAAGATGCCTGAGTAACTGAAGCTATGTAGTTTTCAGGTACTGTAGTTGAGTACCAACCAAGTGAATCAGTAACTGATTATCTAATGGGATGAACCTGGCACGATAATGATCTATTAATACGATACCAGTTCCATTTTTAAATGCTGAACATCATCTAAAAATATATTTGGCTTCTGATTTAAAAAGAGTTTCTGCATAAAAAGTTGTGTTGAATGAAACACTTTGATCAAAATGTGAAATCTTAGTTTCATCGAAATAGTGGTGGTGGTTTTGTTTTTTGTTTTTTGTTTTTTTCAGTGGAGATGCTGTAGTATAGAGATTTTTGGAAGCAAAAAAGAAATTATGTCCCTGCAGGCTTTATTTTAAGATTCTTGTTGCATATATAACACTAACATAAACCATGTCACTTCTGGTAGCTGGTTCAGAGAATAAATTCATGACTGTTAGCAGACGGAGAGTCTCCCTGAGTCACTGACGGGATGCGCCTCATCTGCAGGAAGTTCTTCCAGCACACAATGGAGTTACAAATTCAAATGATCCACTTTCTCCAGCATCTCCCATATGTATTCCAGCTGCACTTCTGAATCCTTTAAGTTTGCCAGAGTGAAAGTCGCTCGAAAGGCTCAGAAGTCTCTCATCTCAATTTGTTAACCATCTGATAGCTGCAAGAGTGCTGAATTAGAGCTCCTCTGCCTCCCTCGTCTGGAAGTTTGCCCTTCCCTCGTTGTTGGCTGCTAGGATTTTTTTTTTTCTTTTTTCTGTGAAGTTGACTGAAGCAGACTTTGCTGTTTGTTTATGGAATTTCTTTCTTTAGCTGAAATATTTGATGCTGAAGCTGTAGATGCAAGCCTGCTGGCAACCTGTGGTGAAAGTTGCTCCAAATTTACAGTTGGAGAAACAGACTAAATCTGAAGACAAAGATGCTTATTCTTACTGTTACTTATGTAAAAGTGAGTCTGTTCTTTGGACCAGTGTTTTAGGTTAGATTTTTTTTGTTTTTATTTCTAAATATTTTACAGGCTTTACACAGCTTTTGCGTTAACTGTCTGTCTTTGAAAAAGAAACCTTTTAAAGCTGTCCATGTCCCTCAATGTTCCCCACCCCCCTAATTTTTGTCCAAAATGGTTGTTTGAAAAATGGAAGCATTTTATCTGGAGACCCGAACCTTATGCTCAAAGTTCTTTGTTCTCCGACACTTTGCAGCTCAGGTTTTTAAATTAATTTTGGAATGTCTCTTGATTGTGGAAGCCTATTGTTTGCCTTTGAGGCTTGACAACCTTTGAACTCCCCATGCTTTCCTGCTTGGGGTGACTAATCATATAAACTCTCCTTATCTTCCTTTAAAGTGGGAGCTTGTTCTGCGGGCAGGTTATTTAAGTCAGGGCGGCAGAAGGATTTCATTTTACTTCTTCTAGATCAGGTTCCTCGGTCATATTCCCACAGTGTCTGGATAGTCCTCTAGACTTGAGATATTTGTGTTATTGCTTGCACAGGCGGTCCCTCCCCAGTAAGAGGGAGAGGGTGTAAATCCTGTAATTTCTTTCCCAGTTTCACCCTCTGCAGAACTCCGTACTAAACCATTTTTCCCCGAAGGTCAGCCCGTTGCTGAATGAAACTTGAAGAGCCAGAGGAAATTGGTTTTTGCAATTGCACCCTAAATATTACTTAACGTGTCGACTGCGCTGCTCAGTTTGCTACTTCAGGACAGTTGAAATGTCTTGTGGATCTGCGAATGGCTCGTAACGGGCATCTCCAAAGGCAGCAGCGTGGGCTTTGGCTCTCTCTTTTTGGAGGATGCTTCAGCCTGGCGCAGGGTTGCTGTTCGTATATGACAGTTCATTGTGAAACAAAGAAGCGTGCTGATCACTGGGGCGGCAGCGAAGGATCAAGTAATCTGTCAATCTCTTTCACTTCAAGGAAGAAGAAAACCAGTAAATCGGACCGTTTGGAGCTGATGAAACTTGGCCACCCAGCCTCCGTAGCCGGGGATGGCCGGTCGATGTGCTCCGATGCTCTGCCCAGCCTTTCCTGGCCTTGTTAAGCTTCGAGAGGGAGAAAAAGTAAAAGTGGCTTCCTTGAATACTAATCCTTGCGTTCCCTAGGACACTGTGAATTGCTCTGTTAGCCTTCGTTGTCCTATTGGCTTCATGAGGAGGTTTTTCAAGAACAGTGGGAGGTTTCAATTGGAGGTGAATAATGCTCATTTACTGTCTTCATATCCCTCCTTTCCTTCTTCTCTTCATCTTTTTAATTGCTGTTTGTTTTATTGGAAATATTGTGTTTTCAGCATAAGCTGTTTTGTCTTTTAATCTTAATTATTTTGATTTTTTTTTTTCCCCCCAGTGGTTTATTCAAATGGCCCATATTCGTGCTTCAAAAACTGTTAAAAATCAGAGTAACCTCTAAAGACACATGCAGGTGTATATACCATCACTCTAGTAAATAGAGGAGCGGATTTTTGTGGTGCGCCTAAAACTTGAGACCTTTTTTGGCATCTGTCTTCCAGCCAAGAGCTGGACGGGCTTCCCATTAGTCTGCCACAAAGGCTTCTTAATTTATTTGCAGGGGTCACTGTTGACTGCCTCGGAGCCCTTCCTTCTCTCCAGGAGTTAAGCACGTTGGCCTCAGCAGTGCTCCCGGTCCCAGCTGGCCCAGGAAGCCGGAGACTGACAGGTAATTGAACGAGGATTTTCCACATGATGGTACAAACCATTAGTGCTAGACGGCTGGACTGGTCTGTGGCATCCCCTATTATTCACCAGCCTTTCAGCAGACCCAAAAAAACCCGCCCTGACCTCTGACTCGTGGTTCAAGGGAGGACAGGTTTTTCTGAATTTAGCATCCCATTTGCAGGATTGGTTTTTCTGAACTTAGCATTACTCTAGGCTATTTTGCTAATGAGAGGATTGTATGATTTTAACTCCTACGTGTTTTAGTCAGCTAGTCCAGTATTAGTTCAGAGGAACAACACGGTAATTGGTAGCAGAACTGTTGCTGTAAAGTCTCTGCCAGTGCCTGGATGCTATTTTCATCCAGCTTGGTAATTTGTGTACTTAAATCCTAAAAAAAGGACTTGAACTCTTGAAACAGGGTCACGATTCAGTGACCAAAATTGTCATGGAAACAAACCCGCTCAGCAGCAGCCTAAACCGTTCCTAGATCTCTGTCCTGCCCTCCTTTCCCACCTCCGTGGCTTTTTACATATAACGGTTAATAACTGGTGCTGGGCCCAGGAACTGGGCTCCAGTGTACCCCTTCCCCTTCATCGCTGCGGAGCGACCTGCACCCTTCTGGTGGGAAACCAGCCTTTGAACCCTCTCAAACCCTGAATTGGAAGATAGATACGCCGCAAGTGTTTGTTTGGAGTCCTGACTTAGAGATAGCATTTCATTTCTGTAGGTAGCGCTTCCAATTGCTTGGGTGTCTGCTCTGGGTAAGTGCGACTTTAGTTTTTAATTGCTTTTCTGTGAATTTTCTCTCCCTCTGATGCAAGGGAATGTAGCTCGGAGTTGGATGGCTCTGTGAATCAGATACTTTTCTTTAGTCGGCAGTGCCTGGCTGATAAGTGCGTAGGATCGCGATGTCGTGGTGCATCAGGAGTGCCTTTACAGATCTAGCCTCCAACTCCTATGTGGGAATATTTCTTAGTTGATGCTGTTTAAAATAGCTCTTAGGTTTTGCTCAGTAACTATTGAAGCTGGTAATGGTTATTTGCTTTGGTATTAAAAACCCCAGCATGTACGAGTTCCAGTGTATGAGTAAAGCACTAAGAAATACTCTTCCACTGAAAATAGTCTCCTTAAGTTGGTGTTTGCAGTGGTTTTAAGGTGACAGAGTTACTTAGTGGGGAAAAAAAAAAATCCTTGAGGCCCTGGCTGTTGTCCATTATAAAGATCCTTAACAGTTACCACCGGTACCAGGAAAATAAATCTGTCTGTACATAGGGGTCAGCCAAGCCCCTTATTGTGGAGTACCACAGTTACAACCAAGCCCCAAAATCCACCCAACCAGCACCAAACTGTTTGGTTTTATCAAAGAGCCCCTTGATATAGCTTCATCCAGACTCCAACAGGAGATGAAGGACTTCACGAGGACACGAGCATCGGTGTAAGAAGGATCGGTGTGCTGACGTTGCCTATAGAGGGTAGGCGGAGGGGGTCTGCCCCGTCGTCATTTAAACTCTAAATATTCAGTGTGTGGCTGGTCTCTGTTTCGGGGTGTCTCGCGGTGATTCCTGTGCCTGCCTTCCAGCCCGGGGTGTTTCCCCGAGGTGTGTTTTAGCACGCTCAGAGTTCAGGCTGCTGTCAGTGCTGTAAGTGAGGACTTGAGGTGTCCAACTGAAGTTCTTTATATATTCATGTCTATACATTTGACAGGTGTTTAGTAGTCGCTCTGAAAGACGCAGTTCGCTGGATTATGAATAGGTCAATGTCTTGGGAGCAGCATGGGGAGAATCAGAACTCCTAATCTAGAATAGTTTTATTTTCTTCAAATGACTGATTTGTTCCAGGTCTCTAACATGAAGTGGGAGCTCATTCTGAAAATCAGCCACTTCTGGGACTTTGACTTTAGTGTTTTCGAGTCTTTTGTGTGCGTGTGGTTTGATTTCATCACTTTCAGCGTGTGTTTTTGATGATGGGCCTTTGAGAAGGCACAGGAGGATCTCGCTGCCCAGTGTGCAAAGCAGCACGTTAAGTGATACATTGAAAAAAATCTGCTTTTTAAAGCACGCGATGCCTGTGCCTTCACAGGCTGTTTAGTACCGTGTCATTTCTCTTCTGCAGGCTGATCCTGTTGGTGCTTTTAGCCTTTATGTGATATTGTAGCACTACAGTAACACAGGCGTGTTCTTGATTTCGTTTTACAGCCTGACAACGTTCCTGGGTTGGGATCAGTTATATTTGGCTGGCTCCTTTGTTTGAGTGGACTTGCACTGGGCTACTTTGAGAAGGGGATTAGGTCCGGTTGGAAATTCAGATGAGGTGCCCGCAGTCACCTCTGGCCATTCGAGCAGCTTTCCTAACCCCAAAACCACCGAGGGTTTTTCTTACGGGGGTGGAAGGAGCCCACGCTGCCTCGGGTGTGACTCTGTGGGTGGAAGAATCCACTTGTAGCTGTTGTTCTGTAGGTTACGAGCCTTCTGCTATATACTCTTTTTTCATGCTTCATACACCTTTTAAGAATAGATTTTTTTTTTCTTTTCAAATAAAAATATATTTGAAGGAACACTGCCTTGTCATATCCTCTCATTTACCACAGTTATGTGAAGATGAAGGTGCTGTCATGCCTTCTGTTGTACTTGATACTGTATTTATTGGATTTGACTGCTTAGTGTGGCAACAGTGTTGATTGTTTTAATTATTTTAATAAGAACATAAAGAAATTAGGCTCAGAAATGAGGCATAGGCTCAGAAGCGAGGCAGGGTCTTCAGCCTTATTTTGTGTGTTACGCATCAGCCCTCTAGATACCACTAAAATAAGAAAAATATTTACGTCTTGGATTAAGCCTCTCTGTATTGGCCTGGCTGTCCTTGTTGGTGCTAGAATTTCATCAGTGAATCATCTTGGGCAACTCTCTGAAATAACTTGTGAAGTTTCATCTGGAAGTTTGGTTTGTGAGTCTCTAGCAAGGTCGCTCTTGTTCTCTCATCCTTTCTTTGGCCTTCCCTGCCTCCTCCAACTCCCAGGCCAAAAAGAAACCTTGTACATTTCCTGGGAAGATACTTCTAGGTGTGATATATATACATCTATCTGTATTTCCTTGCTGCAAAATCTTGAATTATAATGAGAATCTCCTTGTAATAAATTCCATGAAGCTTCAGTGTATTTGCTTTGCTTTCTTCAAACAATTTCAGTTGTACTTGAGGAAACTTGTAAAGGCTTTTTCTGTGGATTTTTGGGGGTTTTGGGGGTTTTTTCTAAGGAGGAAAAGGGGATTGGTCTTGTGAAATTAACGTTAGTTGCAGAAGAAAGGTTTCCTTTTTCTAATTAATTATTTGTAATTAAACTTATGATCTTTTGCATTTTTATAATTAAAGCAGAAGAAAACTTAGGCTTTTTAAAAGCACTTTGATCTGAATTAAGGTTCCAGTGCCAAAAAAATAATTTAAATGCTGCATGGCTGTATAAATAAAGCTTGCTGAAAGAAAAAGTACTAAGAGAATGATGAAAAAATTTGATCAAATAAAATAGCATTTTTGTGTGTAGCAGCTTTCATTTTGTAGCACAAACAGTTCTTTATAGCTTCTTTGTAACACCAGTATACTTGAATAACTTTTCTATTTGTGTGAAAAGACATAGCTGTATGTTCTATTCCATTTCACAGTACATTACTCATCTCTTGTATGTAAATCACTTGGCTTGTTAAAAATGTTAGTATTTCTCTTTAATAAACATCATGCTTCTGGAGAGTTCTCAAGATGCACTTTTTTTTTTTTAAGAAGATGAAAGACTGAAGCATGGGGAAAGGCCACAAAGAAAATGGTTCCTCATGCTGCTGGCCTTAAGCTAAAAAAACAAAACCTGAGCTGGATCAGGGGCCGGGGCAGCGTGTCCGATGTGCCCCGAGCTGCCGTGCGGTCGTTCCGTCTGCTGCTTCGCCTTCCTCCCTCCCCGTTCCGCTCAACGCCGTCGCCAGCTCTTGGCGGCCAAAACCGCGTCTTGGGCAGGTCTGCTGCGCTGGCTGGTTCGGCGCGGGTCGAGCCTCGGTAAGGTGTCCGGCTGTGGGCATTTGGCTGGTTTAAAGTGGTGGCTTGGGCTTGAAGAAGGGAGGTTTAATGGGAGTTGCTTTCTATACTTTCCCCTTTCCGTAGGATGGCTGGGCGTCCAGATGCTGTTTAGCCGGAGCAGGTTGGCCGTGGTTTCTCGAGTGTGATCCGCTGTAGCAGCGTACTTGTTTTTTTAACAAAAAAAGTCTCACCGATTCCGTTTTGATTAACATTGAATGAGTAGGTTTGTACGCATTCAAAGCAGAACCCTGCGTTACCCTGTTTATGGTGGACTTGGGTACTTGGAGCTTCGTGCCTGGCTGATACAGGGTTAAAAGCAAAAGGAAGGATTGGGTGTCCAGGGAGCAGGAAGCTAGTTGGTCCTCTGGAATTTAGAGCCTGCTTCTAGCACTTGACAAAGAAAATAATGTAAGGATATTAACAAAAAAGTTGATGTTTATAAGCGAACAAAACTGATCTGCTGAGATACAGTAAACCTGTGAGAGATTTTGCAGGAAATTCTTCTCCTCTAGGGGACAGTCAGCTCTTTCATTTTTTTCTAAATGTTCCAATTTCAATATATGTATGCAATCCTTTCTGAAAACAATTAAGGCCACCTTGTTTAGGGGCTGGGAGAGTGTCTGGTGAGGTGAGGAAAGGACCCCTCAAAGAAAAAAGGTCTTAAGGAATATTGGCTTTCGCGTGGTTGTGCGCCAGATACCTAATCTGCTGGCTTGAAATACTAATAAGTATTAATATTCGGTATTTTACTGTTTTGAAAAATTATACCAATACCAAGTGTATAGGAATACCTGTAGCATTTTGTTCATCTGACACCAAGATATGTGCTCAACCTGCTGTAATTCTGAGCTGCTGATTTGACAAGTGTGGAAATGGGCTAGTTTTGCAGGAAAAGAAAAGGCTTGCTGCTCTTTACATAGCTTTGGATCGCAGTGCTCCTGGGGGATAGTGTTGGAGAAGGAGTCTTGTCTAAGCAGGAAAATTGGATAGTACAGGTCTGCAGGTACCATGGTGATGAGTATGATATACATATCTTGAAAGGCGCTGATGCAGTAGCTTGAAGCAAGGTACCACCCTGTTATGCACAGTTTCCAGAAATCACATGCTGTGTGTGATATTTAAATCTACCAACTTGGCTCCGTGCTCGGCTTGTTCTGAACATCTTGCAGACTGAAATTTGTAGATTTTGTTGAGGTTCCTTTTATTGTAGCTTATTATAGGCAAGGAGTTTCAGTTTATGTTCACACTATGGTAATTGTTAATGAAGTGAAAAAGCATATGAGCTTATTTTACGGCAAAAAGGCTTAAAACTCAGTTTCTTACTGCTGAATCCTAACGTTACGGTACTGTTTTCTGAATAAGTAAAATGACTAATGCATGAAAATAAAGAACTAAGACACAGGTCAATGTAAGTACGGAAAAGGTTACAGGATTCCAGAATAAAGAGTATTTCATTAACGCCTATGCCTCATTCTTTCTGTAAATGTATAAGGAAAAATCTAAATGATGTGGATAAGAATTTTCAGTAATGGGGGGGGGGGATTAAAATCAGTTTTGAAATTTTATTTCCTTCTGGTCTGGTATAATTTAAACAATTCTGCTTAAAGGTATAAATTGCACTGGATCTTAGTGTGGGCAAGGGTGTAGGGACATCTGTTCATTGTGTAGCACAGTGGGAGTGATGGCTGAATGTTTTTGCTTGAACAAGGGCACTGAGAGCACTTTGTTTTGCATACCACTTCCAAGATAAGAAATCGTGG
This sequence comes from Haliaeetus leucocephalus, assembly GCF_000737465.1. Lineage (NCBI taxonomy): Eukaryota > Metazoa > Chordata > Aves > Accipitriformes > Accipitridae > Haliaeetus > Haliaeetus leucocephalus. The sequence goes on from NW_010972587.1 coordinate 8,069,408, forward strand.
GGAAACATCTGTGTGTAGAGTGTGAAAATGCACAATATTATATGTTGCTATGCATGGCTGAAAAGATACTAGTGAATGGAGACTATTTGTTTTCTATCCTCACTTTTTGTGGACTGAAATCCTATATAAAATGCGTGAGGTAGGAGAGCACAGTCCTGTTAAGGAAGAGCAGATACTGGGATAATTCTTAGCATGAACCTGAAATCGTACCAGTTAGTCCTTCGCCAAGAGTGAGCACGCTTGTAGAATAAGCTGCTGAAGGAAGACTGCTTATCATAGAATCATTTAGGTTGGAAATGACCTTTAAGATCATCAAGTCCAACTGTCAATGATGCCCACTAAACCATGTCCTGAAGTGCCTTGTCTACGTGCTTTTTAAATACCTCCAGGGATGGTGACTCAACCATTTCCCTGGGCAGCCTGTTCCAATGTCTGACAACCCTTTTGGTGAAGAAATTTTTCCTAATATCCAGCTTAAACCTCCCCTGGCACAACTTGAGGCCATTTCCCCTTGTTCTATAGCTTGTTACTTGGGAGAAGAGACCGACCCTCACCTGGCTCCAACCTCCTTTCAGGTAGTTGTAGAGAGCGATAAGGTCTCCCCTCAGCCTCCTTTTCTCTGGGCTAAACAACCCCAGGTCCCTCAGCTGCTCCTCATACGACTTTTGCTCCAGGTCCCTCACCAATCATGCTGTATTTTGTATTGTAAAATGCAAAAGAACCCTGTTCATAACAGGATGGTTGCATTTAATATGCATATTTAATTGCACATATAACAACAGACATAATTTTTCATCTTACTTATACTTGCAATGCTGTTTTATGTGTGCACTAGCAATGCAGGTCATGGAGGGAGTGAAGGGATGGGCCCTCCAATCAGTGAATCTTCCAACAGAGTGATTAAATTAGTATTAAGTTATGCCCTTGGGAATTTCTAGGCTCATAAATACAGTAAGCAGTATGGTAATTGGAAAAAGCAAGTTATTTTTTGTGTTCAGAGAGTCTTTAATTCTTTAGTCATTGTTCTGAATTTCAGCAGGAGCTCTTGTACAGCAGGAACTTCTACGGTTTTACTTTCTGCAGCAAAGGGTCTCTGTTGACTTTGCAGTTCTTGGGTTTCCTTTTTTTTTTTTTTTTTTCTGAAGGTTAGAAGTTAGGTACTTGGGTCACCTTACACTATCCATGCTAAATAAAACTACATGAGGAAGCAAGTGCAGAGATTATATTTCAGCTATTGCTTCAGGAACTGACTAAACCTTGATTTAATTGAATTCAATTTAGATTGGTTGAATATTGCTGCTGTTGTAATTAAAGAAAGAAGACTGCAGCTTACTAATCTGTTTTTCTGTATGTGTCTTTAACCTGCCTGAAATTTATTCTTTTTTGAAGTAAAATGAACAAGTGAACTCTCCAGCTAAGCAAAGTCAGTGTTTATGCCTAGATGATTATGCATTAACTATTTCATGCTTATTGGAATGGAAAAAATCAGCAGATTGGAGAGGATGAATAGCCTGCTTAGTAATATCCAGAAAGGGGGGAAAAATATAACCTAATAATCTGCTTTAGTGATCATCTGTTTATTATGTCTTAACTTGGTTAAGGTCAAGATAAAAGCAAATCATTTTGTAGGTCCTCCATGCCAGTGAGAGATAAAATGGCAGCGTATGCCTTGGCTTTGCCACTAAGACTTCAGTTTTACAAATGCTTGGACATGTGTTCAGCTTTTCAGATGTAAATAGTCCCATTAGATGAAATCTGGGTCCAACTGGAGTCAATGGTAAAACCTGTGGCAATTTAAATAAGGCTAGGATTTCATGAATGAGTTCAGTGAGACTAGTTGTATACATAAAGTTAAACACATGGCTAAGTGTTTGCAGGATAGAGGGCCTGCAAGGATACGAGAATAAGACCCTTGCGATGCAGTTTGAAGTCTGACCTGTTTTGCTGCTGCGTGATGGAGAGCCACAGTGAGGACGTCGGTGAACCTTTTGGGCATAAACAAACACAGAGTATATAAAACATCATAAATAACTACAATTCATAAAACGCTTGGTTGGTCCTAAATAATGAAGCAGTGAAAATGTTTATGGGCTGTGCTTGTTCTTGCAATATATTTTTATTTTATATTTTTTGGCACAAATGCATGTAAGGAGTTAGTATCATTATTATGTTTCGTTATTCAGAAGAACTTAGTAGCAGGAGATGCTTTCTCTTGGAAGGGGGAGGTAAAACAGAAGTTACAGACCAGCCTTCCTCCCCCCCCCCCAAACTTCTACTCAATCACAGGAGTCACGCAATATTTGATAATTATGTCAACTGTTGTAATCATCATGTATATTAACTACTTAATTTCATATCACGCTTGGTAAAGAAACGCTGTGGGTATTACCATAACTGTGACGGTTCTCACCATCTGAGGCTCTCCCCTCCAGATGTTTCACCAGTTTGCAAATTTGATTTGGAGCTGCGGAACAACTGTCATAGACACTAACAGATCTCTGTCTCTCTCTTTGTGCAGAACATCTTTGCAGAGCCTAGTTTCACGTTTCTTGGCGAGAAATATTATTTGAACAACTGCCCCCTTAATCCTGTGAGACTGAGATAAGTGCAATTTTCCAGGTTTTTGAGGGAGTCCTAATTTACATTTCGTAACACACACACAACCGAGCAATTAGCATGAACTCTTATGGCAGCCAGACAGTCCTTTGTGCCTATGGAAACAGTTACACAATAGTGCATGTGCAAATAATGTTATCAGGTGCCCTTTGTGCGGGCTCACCCGTTTTACCTGGAGCATACTAAAAAGCTGCAGCCTAATTCTCATTTAAACTCAACCTGCTCTATTGTACGATGAATTTGGGTAAAGAGAAACATTGAGATTTTAAGAAAATAATAGCTACTATTCATTCTTTTAAATGACTTCATTTTGGCATGCTGTCGAGGCTATTTTTTCCTCTGTGGAAGGCTTTAAATGCTGGTGAGGGGAGGAACATGACACCCTCCCCCCCACCCTGAGATGAGATTCCGCCTGCAAACCTTCCTTTTGTCTTTGTCCTCTCCTCACAGGTGCGTGCAGAGACGTGTCTCTTCTCCAAGTTGGAGACTAATATTGCCTGTGTGTTTGCAGAATGGAGGAGAACACACCAGCTGATTGTGCAGTTCAGTTGTTGTTGGGGAATGGACAGGGAAGCCTGTGGGCAAGTGGGGAAAAAAAGTAAAGCAGCAAGGCAGTAGGAGGTTCAGCGCTGGTACAAAGGTCTTTCACTGTTGTGTGCACAGATGTCGGGGCAAATACTTCCTCACGCCTCAGTATTTGTCCTTTTCAAGGTTTAAGGGGTTTTTGTTTCGGCCTGATGAGATGCTGATGCAGGTCCGTTCACTTCAGTTACGTTATCCCACTGGGTAGGGAGCGGGACCTTAGGGTGCTTTCAGGAGCACTTGAGATTTTTCTGCCCAAGGAGCTTGGACTGAGAGGTATGAGAAGGGCAGCGCATGGAAAAGAGACACCGTACGCGCAGTGGTCCTGTGCGTTGTGTTTGCGGGTAGGAGAGCCATCCGCACGTTGTGGTGATGGCGAGGGGAGGTCTGGGGAAAGGAGAAGGGTGGCATGAGGTGTAGCTCTTGGTGGCTCTTAGGTGCGTGGGACGCAGAAGGTCCAAACCCAGTACACAAACTGGGAGAAAAATTGCTCTCGGCATGTGAACGCTGCTGCTGCATTTGCCAAGAGACATGTTAGCCCTCGGCTTTGGCAGTCTCGACTGTTTCTGCTGTAGCGAGCCAGGCTGGGTCAAACTGGTCAAACCGAAAGAAACCCGAGGTCGATCACACTGTCGGCATGGCCAGCAGGTCTGGAAGGGGTAACGGCTGGTCCTGTGAGCGGGGATAAGCGATGGGTGCTGCTGATGTGGTCGGAGGGTGCCGGGGAAGCCCGTCCAGAGAGGTCTCTGGGTTTCACTCCTGCCTTCCACGGGTTTTCAGTTTGCTCTTCAGACCTGTTCTCTCTCCGTCTCCCTGGGTGGTTTTCTCCTCTCGTGTTTCCTACAATGGAAAGCTAATAAGACATATACAGAAAACAGATGCTGGAACCAAAGTAGGAAAATGAGCAATGGCTTAGTTAATAGAGTTAGGCCCATGCAAGGAGAAAGACACAATGCGGACTGAAAAAGAGAGAAATTGTTTGGGAAAGGAAAATGGATAAAACAACGTGGCTGAAGACAGAGGCTTAGCTGTTGCTGTGCACAAACTGGGTTGCTGTAGAAGCTCCAGTTCTGTGGCTGCCTTGTTTGGCTATTCCTCCCACTAAGTCCCAGTTTGGGACAGATGGCGACGATGCGAAGCGCTGCTGCTTTGGGCTGGTCCTTGCCAAGGCTGCTGTGTGGCTAATGAAGCGCTAGATTTTAACCTAGTCTTGGCAATAGCGGTTTGGAGGGAAGGCCAAGCTGAACTATCAGCAGAGACAATACTATTTTTAGGTCTATGTATATGAAGAAATAGTTGATGATACAAAGCTATAGAAACTCTTGGAAAGTGGCACTGTGCCTTGTGCTTGGAATATTTTACTCTGAAGAAGTTTTCAAATCCCTCTCAACATGAGACTTGTCTGTGAGTTTCAAACATAGCATTGCACAGCATGTGGCATTCATTTATTACCCCATTATTAGATTAAATGTTATGAATTAAACAAGTATTCTTTTCCCTGTGTTGCTTAGATTATTGGTATTGCAGGCAAACATACATCTTTAATTCCAGGTAAATAGGCTTTTCTCTTTCTTTTTGGACTTCATCTTCTTTCCTACCGTGTCTTACTTTAAAGGACAAAGGAAAACTTTAATTTTACATTAAAGAAGAAATGATTTGTAAAGACACATTATACTCCCAGGCCTCCAAGACTTGTGGTCTGAAACTGGAAATGTAGCCACAATTAATGTATTCCGAGACCAGCTCAATGTGGAGTTTTACTTCAATGTTTGGTGGATGCTCTCAGGAATGTTGAACAAAGCTTTAAAAGATTTCCTGCATTTCCCTACATATTGCCTGACTTTTGATGCTGGCAAGAGCTTGGTAGAAATGCATTATGTATTTAGACTGCTATCAGTTTATAATGAAAAATAGAATAGCGGTAGCTCTACCTATCTCCACTTGCTGGTTCATGTATCTCCCTGTCTCATCCTAAACCAGGAAGAAAATACTCTGAGATTTTCATGTTAGCACTTTTTACATCTTTTTTAATATACTGTTTTGTTAGACGGGGGAATGTTTTAGAAGTGCTAATGGCTATGGCCTGTGTTCACCTTTAGCTGATAAGGCATTTCTTGCAATACATCCGTATTCTGTGCATGGTGAGACTGGGCTTTGTGCATAGTGGCAGAACTGGTCTGCAAATGGTGTGGGAGCAGCCTGCCAGTGACAGGAGAGCCAGTTACAACTGCAGAGAAATTGCCTTGCACCTTGGCAGTACTGCTCTCACCACAGCTGTTTGTCAAGGTGATACTACGAAGCCTATTCAAGTGGTAGGTATATAATGGCAATATTCAGAAGGCAACAATAAGACCTATTATATGTGAAAGCAACAATATGTATTGTAAGCATTCAGGAATGCTAATACTTTTCCTAGTATGAATTCATGGCTTGCATTGGGTAACTATCTTAAGTCCACGTGGCAATAATACTCTATTTTCAAGGGGATTTAATTGGAATTTTGGAGACCCTACAAATATGAGGGACAACTGCGATCTCTGTCCAACTTAACAGAGGACTAGAAGCAGGAAATCATCCAGAGTAAGGACTGACGTGGGCAGCGCATACTCTTTGGGTTCCTCTGAGGTCCGAATACACTCGCAGAGTCTGAGCTGAAACATCATTGTATTTTTGCCTCAGTGCTAATCTGAGTTACTTGGATTTAAATATTTCTGGTATATGTTAGAGTTGTGGATCTGTCTTCAGGGCGGAGGTAGCCAGAAAGCTGAGATGGGGACCAGTACCAGACTTAGTCAGTAAATGGCTTATCTGCAATATGGGTGGTTCAAAAGTGTAAGCTATATCCTTTCTAATTTATTATCATGAGTTTTGAAGCAGTAGATCTTTCTAGAGTTGGGCCCTCGCTATCTGAAAGACTATACAAATAGAAACTGTCCCAGTCCTAAAGTGCTTGTCGTTCAGGCCCTTATTCTGGAACAAAACACCCCACCCAAAACCAACATACTTCATATCTACCCCTGCCCATTTTTTATTTTGCTTAGTAGGATTGCTTATATAAACCTAAACATTGGTATGGCTGTCTTATTTTTTTAAGAACATAAAAATCTTAGAGATTTTGCTCATGTTTTATTTCTGATTACTTCATGCTGTGGGTATTGATGAGGTAATGGAAATCTGTATCTGGAATGTTGGTGTGGGGAAAACAAATTACGTGCAGTGTTTTTCATCAACCATAATTAAAGGAATGCCTATTACAATCAAAATTAATTGCATTTAATAAAGGATTGCTTTCTCTTTTGTTTGTAATGCATCCAAATTGCACTTTCATAACTTTCCCTTCATGTTTCAGAAAGCTGTGGAAAAATTGTGTTTTGCTTGTTCAGTGTACCTATCCCTAGGAGAAAAAGAGATTCAGTACTTTCTGAAGGTAGTTGTATTTCTTAAATCAGTGACCCAAAATGCAATGGTTAATGTTAATAAACATTTACTTTGGTTTTAAGCTTGGAATGATCAGCAATGCCACAGCTAATCTGTGGATTTGCCTGAGGTGGTGTTGTGAGCCTTCAGAGTGATGTATTTGAAGCTGCGCTCATCCATTGATTTACTGAATAAAATGTGCACCTTTAACAAAGACCTATAGCCTTAGCTAGGTAAATAACTTTATGCATGTTTTTGTAGTGGTATTTTGCCAAGTCTTTTCCCTTCTAATTGCTTTAACGTTACTTTTTTCTATGTGTTGTTTTTTTTTCTCTTTTTTAATCTTCCAGTCCTAATCATCTAGTATTAGGAAAACTGTCATTTTCCATATCAAAGGAAACCGAAACCCTATCAGAAAAAAATGTTGGGAACAAAAGCAGTTTCATAACATCATAGACCATGAATTGTGAAAGCGATGCAAGCTCAAGTAATCTTCTTGCATGTCAATATTAAATTTGTTCTGTCTCCTGTTTGTTTGTTGGTTGGGTTTTTTTGGGTTGTTTGCTTTGTCCGTATCTGCTTGCCCTTTCCTACCTCACCCTTAGATCGCACCTTCTGTGGGCTGAGGACAAACCTGCTTGGAACTTGTATGGTGTCTTGCAGGAAGGTGTCTTCGCTGATGGGCTGGATTCCTTAAGTGTTGTTACTCTGTTCTCTGAACCTGATCTTTGTTTTGTCGATTCTTACAATTCGTGTAACCTGCTGCCTCTTGCTTATGTAAGTATTTGGTAAGGACAAGTGTCAGGATTTTACGTTGGTGAATACCGGTAACGGTGTCTCTTCTTGAAGTTCTTGAACACAAAGAGAGCATAAAATAGAAAAATAATAGGAAACAATGGTGCCTATGTAAAATACGTGCTCCTCGTGAATTTTGCTCGTGAGCTGCAGGACACCCTCCAGGACACCTTTGCCTGCGGGGCAGATCTGTGCGTCCTCCCCTTCTCAGGGGTCAGGGCCACCTTTAGATCTGGAGCATCGTCAGCGGCCGTCCTGAGGACACGCTGGTTTCCCAAGAGCGGGCACAACGGCCTTGCTGAAGACCCCTGGCTTTTCCTCCCCTGCCTGCTTTGCTCAGATAATCCTGCAGCAGCCGTTGGAGTTTCCCTTTGATTCCTCTGGCTTCAGCAAAGCTGCAGGGGCACTAGAAACCTGGCCCTGACCCCTGCTGAGCTGATAGAGATAAGAGCAACATCATCCCAATGAAATTTATGTGCCATTGCCCTATTTCAGCTCAGGGAACGGTAGGGATTTGCTTTCCAAGGATGAGCGATAGGTGCTCCTCCCTGCCAGCGCTGGTCCCAGTGATACCAGCTGCCCGTACCCCGTCCCAGTGATACCAGCTGCCCGTCCCCAGTGCCTCGGCCGTGGGGTGTGGGTTAGTGAAGTGCTGTCAGCAGTTCCCTGTGATTGCGTTGCTGCTTGGGAGAGCTGGAAGGAGAAAGCGGGTGTTTGTAGATCAGGTTATGCTTAAATTTGATTGGGACCTGCTGTCTGTTTTGTGGTGGTCTACTGCAAAAAGTGTCGTCAGTGGGTGACTGGGGGAGAGCTGGTGGCCAGTCAGCAACAAGATCAAAAATTCAGAGCTGCCAAGTTGGTCCTCTGTTATTTGGGGCTGTTGGCCAGGCTCAGCGGAACAAATATCCCTTATTTTCAATGATGTCTCACTGAAGTAAACACGTCTCTTAAAATTTTTCCTCTTATTATTTTTAGCTTCAGTATGGATTTGCGAACTATCTATGCTTAGGAAGAGTGCTCTGCTGTTGATTCAGTTCTTTTCCTACAAAGCACCCCCAATGAACTGATTGGGAAATGGCTTAATGTATAATCTGCAGTGTGAGCAGGCTGGCAGTGAGAAGGGTAGGGGTCATTTCAGGTGATTAAATCACTCCCTAAATAGTGACAGACGGTTTGAACGTATACTGCTCAGATTAACTGCCTCCACTGGATAAACATATCTGGTTATCTGTTAAAATCACTTGTTTTCCTACAGGTAAAAAAATAATGTTCTAATTCTAAATTAGTCTGGATTAACTTTTAGCAGAGTCTACTTTCTCTGTTTTGACATCATGTTGAACTTTTCTAGGTAGATTCAATAGTTTTAGCATTTGAACCTAGTATGTGAGACCTTTTAAAGTGTATAGGTATTGATTTGCCTTTGCTAGAGCTTCCATGTCACTCTGTTTAATAACAACATTTTTTAATGGCTAGAAATGTAGAGCGAAGATACAAAGGTTATCCCTTATTATTTCAACTGACAAACACTCTTCTTTGAGGAACTGAACTTTGCAATAACTCCCCCACCCTTCAGCCCCTCTAACCTGCTAACATGCAGTATTAATCCCAGCATAACTGCTGAAGGGTACGTGTAAAAGACTTACAAATGTATTTCTGCACAGACTTGTGATGTCACGAGATTAAAAAGGTATATTCCTCCCTCGGTTTTCGCCGTTATCTACTACGCAGGCGGCGTAAGCTTGGCTTCAACCCTTCTGCGAGGTGTCGGAAATACCTTTCCGAAAACGTCTTAAGCGCCGAAGTCGCTTAGTCTCGAAGCGTTTCTCTTCGTCCCGATGCTGGCGGCGCTGATCCGACAAGCCGTGGGTGAAGGCAGCAGCCGGAGGGTCCCTGGTCGTGGTTCGTGGTGGGGCTGAGCACCTCGGGCAGCCCCGCTCCCTTCTCTTCTGGCTGCCCCAGAGCTAACCCAAAACCCAGGCGTGGGCGTGGGAACCGCTCGGAGGTGCCCGAGCTGCTGGTGCACCCTGTAAGAATTAGTACGTAAGTGCTTTTTGCGCAAAGTGTTACGAATACCATCGTATCAGTGCTTAAAAAGCAGCCCTTCGTGATTGTTCACTCCTTTGCGTGCCTCGTGGCTTTCTAATAAAAAAACCCTTAATGTGTCTGTTCTTTTCCCTTCTTTTAAAGCAGTCAGAAGTGTGGATTTATGTGTTGGAAAGGGGATTCTGTCTTTTATCCCTTTCCTTTTTCATCTCCAAAAAGTGGTAGGAAAGAAGGAAATACAAATGTAGTGTTTGAATTCATTTTTCCCTGTTTTTGAAAAGGGCTGTTCTCGCCTATTGACTGTAGTTTGTGCTGTGAAAAATGATGTTGTGTGTGTGTAACTTCCAGCGTGCTGCGCAGTGGCTGTGGGAGTGCTGGAGGGGGACTAAAATCAAATCTTCCTTTGACCGTTCTTTACTCAGCCTAGTCAAGCTTTACTCGGCTGTGCCAGTCGCTCTCTGCAGGTCTTCCAGATTTATAGCCCCTAATCCAGGGCAACTTTCAGGAGTTCCAGTTTGTGGTATTCCTTTAAAAAAAATTTTTGCTCAAATGTTAAACTTTTATGTTCCTGTATATTCCCCCATTTGAGGAGGTAACATACAGTGGGGAAGAAGCTCTTTTTAGCCTTAGTAAAAAGCAGTTTCTCAAAAGCTTTACTTTCTGGTTCCAATCTGGTATTCCGTAGTTTTTAGTGGTTGTTATGGGCTTTTTTTGTTTGTTTGTTTTGTGGTTTTATGTCTTTTTTGTTGTTTTTTTCCCCCTCGATGTGGGTGTTGAGTTTATCCAGATTTTTCGATTGTGTTGCATTCTGGTTTTTTTACCTTCTTCAGATCTTTCTCCGTTACTGTGAGAAAAACTAACTGGTAGTTCCCTCTTCTCTGTGATAGTTTTGAAAAGGACCTTGAACAAATGATACAAAAGTGCTGTTGGTCAGGCAGCTTTGAGTCTTTGCATTGATGCAGCTGGGCACTGCTGACTGTAATGGAGGCAAATCTACTGGCAAATGCTTCAAGGGCAAGATATATTTTTTTTTTCCTCTTCTTCAGGTATTTTCTAGTTTTGATATTTATTCAGATTCTACTCGGATATTTCTTCATTGTAGGGGTTTTAATTTTGGATTGCTGAGCAATATTACTGACAATGCAACACCTGAAGAGATGTGCTTAGTTTTTTAACTATTTTTGTTAATAGTTGACTGTACATTTGCAAGATCAGCCTTTTGCAGAGTGCCTCTGTTTGTTTGTTTGTTTGTTTGTTTTACCTACCAAGGCAACAGGCTAAGCACACTGTCAGCTTTAAACCAGTGCCAGTCGAATGCACAGATGGAGAAAAACCTACTGTGTGCCTGTGCTTCAGGGTGGGTGTTCCCCCAGTACAGATGTGTGTAAGCAAAAGTCATATTTGCATTTACTTAGTTTGAGCTGTGGTTCAAATTCTACTTCTGTTTAAGGGCCTTCTCTCTAACTCAGCAGAGTTTCTCTCCTGAATAGATGTGTAGAAGAACCAGGAGGTGAACTACTGGTTTCAGAGTAATGCTGTACTTTTAACTGAGTGGAGTTGTAAGCTCTTAAATTGTGTATGATCCGTTTGGTCTTCCAAATCCCTTCTAGAAGAGATATTCAGCAGATGTATTGTAACTAGACTCTACTGGAAAAGGTTACAGTCTGGAGAGGAATGTCCACTCTGTACTTTAAATCTCTTTCCATTAAAAGTTTCCTTTGTTGCCAAGGAAATAAAGCAATGATTATGTTATAGGGCTGACAGTTTTGCTAACGATTCATATTCCCAGAACAAGGCTAACCTTGTTAAACTGTTGAGGATGATGTAAAATTCAAGGACTCTTATTAAAGTTTTTGATGGGACTAAAATATAAATTTACCCCCCCCCCCAAGCCCCCTTGTCAAGGGGATAGAGGGAAGGACTCCCTGTTTTATGGATTTTGGTAATTGTAGCAAGTAATTAGGCTCTCTCTCCCCCTCTGGTGATGTAAAGAGCTCCACAGACTATCAAAGCTGGGCTGCCTTTACTGAGGATTAAGTGTGTTGGGGTTCTCCCTGCTGCATTTCCTGCTGCTACTTTTTACTGCTCCTTCGGTGGTGTAGGGCTTTGCTCGAAGGAGGAGGAGGAGCTGTTATCCATGCCCCATTCATAACCGTCTTGTTCCTACTTTAGCTCTTCACAGTGAGAGGTGTTACTTTCATCCCTCTCTTTTTTCCTTTGGTCCATGTACTTCGGAAATAAGATACTGAGACTATGGTTGCTCTCTGTTGCAGTTACCGATACTCGTTTAAGGGCGTTGGACTTACGGTTTTACTATGTGCACTGGGAAGGAGGAGGAAGCAAATGGGTATCTGTGCTTATGGTAAAATGTTGTTAACTCAAATAGTGGTCACTTTTCCTCCCTCTTCTCATTCAGAACATCAGTGTAAGACTCGGGAGCGAGCAATCTCCAGGGAGATCATGATGCTGCATCTTCATCCTCTTCCCCAGCTGTTTTTCTCAGAAAGAGAGAAGTAGTAATACTTTTCCTTACTTCTGAAGTTGGCAAACTTGGTGATGGCTATTTTATTGAATAAAGAGGAAACCCAAGTGGCAACAGCCTGAATTCTAGTTTTTTCCTGCTATGGTTGTTCTTGGTGCATGTTTGGGCTGGGGGTCTTCAGCGGTATCAAATACCAGGAGACTTTGAGATTCATTCAGATGTATTAAACTGTCTCAACAAAGCATGTTACCTGTGGCTGTGCGAGGCAAGAAGGAACCTTTCTTTTGTTAGGAACGATGCCAAGCTGCTCCACAACGCTGCTTTTGAAACTATCGGCAACTGCGCTGTCTTGCCGTGTAGCCCATTTCTGATTTAAAAACTTGAGCCTGAATGACACACTAGTAGTATGAGCAAGATTTATTTTGCCTAACTTTGTCTTCTTAAAATATTTAGGCCTAATCGAAGGTAGTTGTGGGGGCGAGAACGTTGCTCAGAGGGAACAAAGATGGGCAGCTCCTGCAGGCTCAGTGAATTTCCTTATGGGAGACCCTTCTCCTCTTCTCTGCCTCCTTTCATAATGGTTAAGTATTTTAATTCAAATGTCTACAACATTTACTTCTACATGTACAATAGGATTCTCTCCTTTAACTTAAGCACAGTTGTTATTAATAACCTTTGGAAATAATCATCTTGCGGTAAGGAGTGGATGCTGACTTCTTGGTTTAGATGACTGTGATCTCAAAGATGACCAAACAGCGTGGCTGAAATATGCAAAATGTATCAAGTTAACCTTTGTTTAAAAAAAAAAGTTTTCCTTTGCCTGTAATATTTCATTAGAAGGCTATAATGTAGAAAGATGATAAGGTGGAAACTAACAATTTTGCTGATCTACCGTATGTACAAATACCAGTCTTTTTTAACCAGGATTACTACAAAAAATATCATTACAAAATCAGTGGCACACCTTTTATCCTCCTTCCCTTCCCCTGTTTTTCATGTTTAAAAAGACCCACCAAAACCCAACAAAAAACCCCTAGTGCTGTTAGCTCTGAGCTAGAGTTTCAGCTAAATGTAAGTTAATATATAGCTAGTAAACAGAATTAGGCTGAGTCACAGCAAAGAAAGATGTTCCTTATTTCAGCTTTCAGATGCAGAAAGGAGGCAGACTGATTTTTAAAAACAGCCGCGATTATGACAAATGAGAGAAATCAAAATATTCTGTAGAACCAGGGAGAATTCACGGGGTTGTCTTGTCCTAGGCATGCAGGAAGAGAGAGACATGATGCAAGTGATGTGGTTAAATTAGGTCATGGCATGAGCCTCGGTGGGGTTTGCTAGTAAATAATTTGCACAGTGGAGGAGAGCTTCCTTCCTTAATTGTTTCCACCTGGTAGCGGGCTATTGTCAGACCAGGGACCTCTCTGCCCCTTCGAGCAGCACTTTGAATGAGAAATATACAGTGCACTGCGAGTAAGTAGTGTTTGGATAATAGCTAATTCTGTCTGGCTTCGTTTCACAAAGCTGTTTGGAAATGTGATAGAGCGGCATTCTCCTTTAGGAATTCGTGCTTTTTTCCCACTGCAGTCTCACTTGGGAGGCTGTTTTCCTGGGTTTTTGTTTTTGTGCTGCTGCTTCTGCTGCTGCAAGAACCATGGTATGATTTCAAAGATAGGTATAAAAATGTGAAATGTTACATCAACCTGTTAAAGTACTGTGACTTCTTTGTTGTAGAAAAATGCACCCAAAAGTTGTTCAGGAGTGTGCTGCCTTAATAGAAGACAAATGAAGTACAGAGTCCTTTCTTATACTCTTAATTTAGCTACTAGGAAGGAGATGAATACGTTAATTTTATGCATTTGCCTTGCCTAACACAAAAAAAGAGGAAGGAAAGAGAGGGCATGCATGTGAAGTGGTATCACTACCCTATCTTGAAAAAAATCATAATGAATTCTAATGCAAGCACTCACTCTTTGGAAATTGGCTTGTCTCGTCTAATGCAGCTTGTGGAATTGCTCAGAAATTCAGTCCAGTTTTAGTAGCTGAAGGCTAGAATATGAAAGTCCCTCCTTCTGTAATCTGTGCCTCTTTAAAAGTGTACTTGATTTCTGCCTTCAAAGTCTGGAGGACTTGGAAGTGAAATGGGATAAGCTTTCATCAGGAATCAACTGAAATGTGGTGTTTCAAGGCAAGTATATAGTATATAAGATTACTGCAGACTGCCTGTTTACACCTATTGTAGCTTCACAGTCGCGTTTAATCTCTCTGAAATGATGGTACTGTAGCCTAATTAATAGTGTGTTATATTTGTTGATGGGCTCAGGAATCAAGAATTCAAAATTAAATTACAGCGATTAAAAAACGTACCAGCAACGAGACTTTCGACTCTCTAGACATATTAATAAATGCAGTCACATTGGTTACTGACAGCCCATTGCTTGTGTTGGACAGATAGCTTTGTCACGATTGAACATGCGCTTTCTTTCGCTTGTATGCCTGCCGTCCCTGACACGAAGCGGGAGGCAGATGAACACATACCGCTGGGGAAGCATCATCTTCCCCGGGCTCCCCTGGCTTCCAGGAGCTGCTTGGTATTAGTTGTGGAATATTAAGCAGGGGTGAATCTGCCTCAGTGTGTTGGAATGAGATTGCATATTTCATTAAAGCCTAATTTGTTTTTCATGGGGAAATACCAGAGGCTTCGGCAATTATCATACTTGTAAGATTGCGAGAAAGATGCTTGGATGAAATCTAGCAAACAAGACTGTCAGTGCTCATTTAGTAACTCCTTTGTGAATCATTTTGAACTGAATTTGCATGATTGTAGCGGACCCAGAAAACCTTTTGCAACAATTATCCGGTGATACCACTATATAATCAGCTGGAGATAATGGGCACGCTTCTTCCAAAGCTTTTTTCAGGGCAGTTTCTGGCCTCTTCAGGCCCTTCCTCTGCCTCCCTGGGGGCATTCTGAGACAACCTGGCACTGTCCCAGAGAAGATACGCGAAGGATCAGTGGGTAGGAAGGAGGAAGGACACCGGCCTTTTGACAGAAAGAAAAAATTCTAATTTTTCAGGTTTGACCCTGCATTTCTTGAAATCAGCAAGGTTAAGGGCCAAAATCTTGCAAGGTGCATAAATCCCTCATTTTGGAGCCTGGATTGAAAGTGCTCCATACGTCTCAGGTTCATGATCTAATCTAGGAATTGAATTGAACCCGTGTAACTTGCATGCTAAATTTTGAAATGCTTGCCAGATGAAAAAAAAAAAAAAGGAAATTGGAGAGTAAGTAGTGCCAAGTAAGCTCTAAAGTTGCAGTGCTTTTCTTTTTATTTCAAGTAGTGGTGTAGGAAACTGAGTCTTGAGCTATAATGAAAAAGGAATTTGTGCCTTATAGTTAACATTGTTGGGAAAGTTATGGATTTGTAAATGACAGAGTTCAAGACTGACAGAAACAAATACCTTAAATCTGAAATAGCGGTACTGGCATTTTTGGGTGTTGGGGCGGGGGGGGGGGGGGGAAAGTATGTGGGGAGCTCTGTGGGACAAGGTAATTTCTGTTTCCAGCCTATGGAAGTGGTTAGCAGCTGGTTATTGCCCTTAACAGTTTGTTTTTATTTGACAAAGTTCCCATCTTGAGAGTTCTCAGTTGTATGCTCGTATCTCACTGGGCTTGGCTTTCTCTATACAGCATAAGAAGCCTGGCATATCTCTTCCACCACGGCGGCAGAAATCAAATTGCATCAGAACAATCAGACATTGTGAAGTGAGTTGTTATTGAAGTCGCTTTGCCTGGGACACAGCTGTTTCTCAAGCATATGTTATCACAACAGCTATGAGCCTCAGTAATGCTGCATGGGAAAGAAAGAATTATCGCTGAATTACTATTCGAAAGAGGAATAAAATCTAAGTGAACACCCATCTTCAAAGAAGCTGAAGTACAGCTTGACTTGTGCTCGCTGCCTTTTGGATGTATTTGTTTTTTTCATTCTGCAACCTAGATGGCCTGAGGAAAAAACTATAAAATATGCAAAGACCATTTTCAAAGATGGTGTTACTGGACTAGATAGTCTGTTCTAGGCAGATGCAATAGCAGTATGCCGTTGTACGTGTTTGTAGTCGTGCATATGTAAAACCGACTTCAGAAGTTTAATGCAGTCCTTAGTCTGCAGTTGCTGTTGTAATGACTTGATTTGATACTTGGTATCAAAGCTGGAAGTAGCTTTGTTGGTGTGCTTGTAATGTTAACTAAAACACTCCTAGTGACTTTTGTTGAACAATTTAGAGATAATTTAATAATTTTTTTAAAGATATCATCGTTGCTATTTAAAAAATGCGTTGGCTAAGCTAAAAGATAAGGAAAACATTGAAAATGCTTTAGAAACAGACATTTGAGCACTATCTAAAATGTTTCATTTTAAATGACGATAACACTTCACCTGCAGTACATCAGTTTCCTGAATTTCAATAGCCTTTGGTTTGATCCCTCCGTGAACAACTGAGCCCCGTTAGCAGCAGAGCACTCTTCAAACGCATTGCCATGCTGTGCATGCATTTCTGTATTGTGATACTGTTGCCTCCAGTAATTTTTCTGAACCCATACTTCCATATCTAATATTCTTGGTTAGTAATTTACCCAGTCTCCTCCGCAATGTGATCTTTTTGTTTCCACTTCATTGCTGTTGTGTGTAGCTGTGCAATTGCATGGCCTACTTAATTTTATGGCTTATGGACAATCTCTCTTCAATGGATTTGGGAATCCCTCTACCAATTAGATAACATCTATTTTGCCATTACTCTCCTATAATTGTGTATGATAACATAAAACTGAGACTCCTAAAGCAATTTGATTATTCACTCAGATAAGAAGTCTTACCATAAATCCTTGTTGAGAGTGGAATGGAAACAGAGTGGTTTTACCAACTGAGGTGGAGGTACAAGTGCTCCAGCATTCCCTGAGTGTGCTACAAAATGGTTTCCTATAAGGGAATTCCTACAGCATACTGTATGGCCATGTGGTCTTTGGGTTTGTTGTTTCGGGTTTGTTGTTTTTTTTTTGTTTTTTTTCTTCTGGAAAAAAAAGATTTCTTGGAAAGATGGTGGCTTTGTATTTCTTCGATAAAACCATTGTCCTCTCCTGGAGAGCAAGGATGTAACGAAACAACGGGTTTTGTGACGAGGCCTCTGCCTTGACGCTGTGGGAAGGTGGGGCGAGGATGGGTGCTGCAGAAGGGATGGGGATAGGTGAAGTCTTAAGTGTTCGTGTTCTGCAGTGAAGGAAAAGAAAGGCTGCAGTGTATAGCATATGAGGAGTGCACTTGACCTTAATGATGCTTATGTTGTTACAGAGTAAGACAAAGATGCCCTTTTTGATGTAAGCATCTTTCTCTTGAACCTTTAAGTTTCACAGTTGGTGGGAAGGGGAGGAAGCTGCATGTGGCTGCTTAATTAATTAGCAGAGAATGTAATTGTGACTTGTATCCGTGATTTATCGTTGAGTGCTAATAGTGAGTGACAGCCTGAAGAACGCTCTTACAAACAGAGCCTGTCTCAAACTTCACGGCTGGCCTTCAGCTTGTCTTTAGCATCTGTGTTACGTGTGTTGGGTAGATGCCCAGGTTGTCAGAAATGTCGGTGACTCTGCTCTCTGCATCTTCATTGCAGCATCTGAACTAGAGATGAGGAGGCCAGCCCAGATTTCTGGCTTCTCCTCCTGCCTTGCCTTTGCTTTTGGTGCCTGAAGGCATCCTTGATGTCTGTCTCTCTGCTGTCAGAAGAGGTGTGCCTGGGTAGCAGGGAAGGTAGCAGCCCGATTCCTACTTGCTGCCTCCTGGAGGTGAGGTGGGATGGGAGAGAATCAATTAAGAGATGAAAAAAAAACTTTTTAAAAAAACCCCTGTAGATAAAACTCTCAAAAGAATGAAACTATTTGCAGGACATGATGAAAGTTTCAACACTGGCGTAATTACATTAACGTGTAAATCAAACACATTTCCTGCCTCACAGTGAGAGAGGCTGGTTTTAAATATTCTATGAAATTTTTGTTTAATATTTGATAGTGAAAGATCTTTTTTTAGAGCGTGTAATTGAGTTGGATTCATGGATAAACAAGTTAAAAGTGATTTCCATCTGTGCTTCTTGTTCCACATAAATCCCCAATTTTCTATGCTCTCTTGAGTACTCTTAGCACTTTAGAGGTAAAACCTTTATTTTACCTGACATCAGAACTGCTTTCTCAGTGAAAGCAGTTTCTACT
Source organism: Haliaeetus leucocephalus (assembly GCF_000737465.1). Taxonomy (NCBI): domain Eukaryota; kingdom Metazoa; phylum Chordata; class Aves; order Accipitriformes; family Accipitridae; genus Haliaeetus; species Haliaeetus leucocephalus. Next base: position 8,087,596 of record NW_010972587.1, read on the forward strand.
ATTAAAGAATCATTCCTTCTTCAGTAAGAATATTGCTTAATTGAAAATCCTGTCTGTAAATACTAATTCATACTTCCAGGTGACCTCCAGGTATGCTTCTAATCTTGTTGTTGGTATAGAATAGTGCTTAAAGACCAAAGACAAAGAGAACATTTCTAGAGGGACTGTGTTCCCAGCTTAGTTACCTGAGGATAATTTCATCCGTATCACTTAAGGCTCAGTGTCCTTGCTACACGACAGTAGCGTTTTCTTCTAATTCTGTTTTGTTTTGCAAGACTGTTAATTGATGTATTCATGCTTTGTGAAATGCTAGGCATAGATCTGTTGCATATTATGTTTTTATAGGCTTCTGCTATTTTGACAGTATTGTCACCACCAGTAATGTAAAATGGATTTGAAATTGTATCCGTACTATGCCAGTGGGTAGTGCATCCAATTTGAACATGAGGAGCTAATCCATTTTTGTTCTGAACTCAGAGAAAATACAGCCTTTTCTGAAAGAAGGCCTGATCTCCTAGAATGTTAATTACCTTTAAAATATCTTGCAGAGCTGCAGGAACACAGCTTAATAATCATGCAGATTTAATCAGAAAAAAATGTGTTAACCTCCCTGATACAGGAAGCCTTGCATAGTTCTTGAGCAAAGAGATTTATATCACACTGTCTATCAAGCTTCCGTGGATTGTTCTGAGCTGCAGGCACAGGGATCAGCTTTGGAAATGGATGGTTTCACCATTGCTTCAAAGGTAGCTTGCAAATGAAGTGGTAAGTTTTAGTTAAGGAACATACATCAAAGGTTTATGTGCTTAAAGGAATCTTGGGATTGCTAAACTCTGATGTTTGGGGTAAGTCCCTGCAAATGATAAAAAAGTTAACCCTTAGCGGCATTTTGCATTGATAGGCAAGCCAAATCCTTGCCGGTATATTGCATTGCCACTGTTCGATGTGGAAGTGTTGGAAAATGCCTCGCTAGGAATTAGTTGGTATGGCGTAGTGTCTCAGTCATCCTTTGGAAATTGTGCTTACTAAGTACAATAATGTTCTTGATGAGGAGAAATAACATGTTATCAGGAAATAACTGAAGAAAAGTGTATAGTATGCCATATACAAATTGTAAGGGGAGGCAAATTCTTGGCAAGAAATTTAGGTATGCTTCCATTTAAGGCTGTAAAGGTCCAAATGGTTGTGGTTTTTTTTTTTTTTTTCCTCCAAGAGGGAGAAGAAACACTTGCTTCTCAAAAATTGTTAAATGTTTTGTCCCATTTTGTAAAGACTGTTGCTGTTGACTGTTGAATGTAAGGTCTCGCCTCTCGTGGGTATGGTACTTAAGATATTGTGTACTCTACATGTTAGTCATAGTTAGAAGTTCCTATCAAGGAAGCCAGCAAATGAGGAGATAAGGCTGTGCTTAAAAATGTACAAAAATGATTGTAGACTCATTTATCTGACTGCTCTAGTACATGCTGCATTAAAGTACATAATGAATAACTGCATCATGGTTCATGTAGGGTTTAACATTCTTAGGTTAGGCTTTTATCAAAGGCATTAAAAGAATGAATAGCTATCGCATGTATAAATCATATGGATAAGCAGAACGTAAAGCAGAAGTGAAGTATGCTGCACCCTTTAGTGGCTAATCTGCAAAGGATAACAGCGTACTTCCCCCGGAGTATTATACAGCTACCCTTTCAGTTCACATAGGTCCTGTGCTGAATCCTCAAGCTTCAAATCCTATTTGTTTTATAACATCTTGTTTATTGTCCAAATTTGGAATTATTATATGAGAATAATGTGAAGTTTTCTCTGTTAATGGCCAGTGCAGAAAAATAGGAAGAGTAGAGTACAGTGCTGTCTCTATACTGATTCCCACCCCCCCCTCTTTTTTTTTGTCGTCTTCTAATTTTGTACCGGGTAAGAAGAGATCTGATTAACTTGTCTGGTGTTATACTTGCAACACAACCAATTAAGACACTTCTCTGGTAGAGTTTGGAAATAAGAGAAAGCACGTTAAAGGTGTCTGGATGGATGGTTAACTGTTTTTCCAAGACATGCTGAGAACAATGAAGAGAGGTAGCTATAGTAATGTATTTTCATCTCCTTCACTTTGGATTAAGGAGCTATGACCTTTATTTTTGACTGGTGACCTTTCAGCTGCGCTTCATGTTTTGATCATCAAGTTTAATCAAGATCTAGATTTTGGTCTTGATTTCTATGTTACTGTATTGCGGTATTGAGCCACTCCTTAAATCTTCCGAAAGAATGAAGTTAACTACAAGTGATCTATTTGTTAATGGTATTCCTTACCATTGCTAGGTGGTCCCTACCACTATGTACTAGTGCAAACAATAGCTTGTATTTGTCTGTGAAATCTGCAAGAGAATCTGCAAATCGGTTCTCAGAAGCAGGTGTCTTCTGCTAGCCGTTACACTGAACGTGTCTTCAGGAGAAGCACCCCAAAATCAGTCTGCTCGGAAGGGGACCAGGCTGTTTGATTCTGAGGTTTTCTTCACTTTGGAATTTCCTTAGTTTCTTTTTCCCTTTGACTGGTGTGAAGTCCGAACTAGGATTAGCTCTGAAGCAGGCTGTGAAGTCCTTCTGTTTTCCCATGCTTTAGGAAGAGATGGTTATGTTGACTTTAATCTTCTTAACCTCTATTCTCATCCATGGTCAGTGTATTCTGTGGGTTTCTGGCAAGCAGCGCACCTTATGGAAGACAATTTATTTATCCAGTAGCCTCTTTCATGAAACACTGAGCCTTTGGCTATGTATACATGTGTATCCCTGTACTTTATCCTACCTGGGGCAATGTCTGTCTGAAAATTACCTGGGAAAAAAAAATCTTACTACTCACTGAATCTGGTTTTGATGATAATAGAAAGCAAATTGAAGCAAAAGAATGTAGAACTTGAAACTGTCAAATGAAATTAAAAATTAATCAAGAGGAGTGGTATTCTTCCTGTGTTCTCCTTCTGCCTCTGATTTTAAGATCTAAGCATTAGCATGATATGAGGCTGTGGGTTGTGTAAAGATTAAACCGTTTCCTCTTGTACCATCATTTTTTCCTGTTGCAGTTAAGTGAAATGAAGACTGATCAAGTCTCTAATACTCCTTCTGTAATCAGGTCCTGTATTTGAATTATTGCAGACTTGGTTAAGAGGTGTCTGTGACTGCGCTGATATTTTGATAATATGGAGGTGCTTACGATCTAATTAACGCATGCTGCATTTTTCTTCTCTCCTGCTGGGAATATAAATCTGGGGCTAATAAAATGTTTCCTGACCTTGAATAGGAGGCTATACTGTTTTCTTTCTTGATAAAGTTGTAAGTATGAGTGCTGATTTTTTTTCTGATTTTGTTGCAATAAAATTTGAGAGGCATAGTAAACAATACAATTTGTGAGAAAATATGCATAATAAATGTGACCCTGTCTACCCTTTTTTTCGTTAGAATTGTCAGCTATTTGTTGCAGTAATTGCCCATGAAGGAGTAAGTTTTAAAAAAAAAAAAAAAGTAGTTTTTCCTTTCTACAATATGTAGCTAGGAAAATGCAAAGCTTGTTTTGGTTTAAAGGAGTCTACTATTCAAAATTTGTACTTAAAACAATGAATTAAAAAATGCTTTGGATAATTGTAATTGGGTTTTTTTGTGTATACAACAGCTGGGAATTCTACTTTGCAGCTTCTTAACACAGGTAGTAAATAAAAAACAAGGAAATTGAACAAGCCTGGCTTTAAAAGTTTGCTAAGAATGTATCTAAAAGATTTATGAAAACTGCTCTTTTTAATTATGATTTCCTCAATACTTTTAGTGGCGCTACCAGCTCTTTTGGGCTGTTTTGAGTTAAAGTGCTTTCTTTTGGAGCTTGCAGTGGCAATATAATGAGGGTCTGCCTACAACCAAGGTTGAATTAGGAAGTGTTGATTCACTTAGAGTCAGGAGAAATGCCCAGCTGAAATCATTTGAGCTAGTAGACTTTTTAGCTTTTCATAACAATTGAAGTGGAAAAAAAAAGAAGTCATGGCATGTTCTTCCCTCCTGGTTATGCGGCTGGGATTCCTTAATAACAAAGGTTATCCTGGTGTAGCTAAGGTCCCCTCCTAAAGCAGCAGCCTTCTCAGCTGCAGGTGGTAACGGACGGGATGGATGGAGATGCACATGCAACTTGAGCTGGGGAGCTGTTTGCCAATCACTCTGGTCTTGTTTTTTGTTGGTTTTTTTTTGTTTTGTTTTGTTTTTTTTTTCCTTCCCTCACTAGCATCCACTTCTTTGAAGAGCTGGCTCCAGATTTTGTCAGGAGTCCATTTGGCCTCCATTCAAATCTGATCAAATAAAGATGAGAGAGAAATTTATGTCTTTGCTATACCAGCCACTTTTCTTGCATGTATTTGTTTTTAGTGGTTGGCACACTGTATTTGTCAGGAAACTGTCTTTAAAATGGTATTTGCACTGAGTGCTTGACATCGTCTAGCACAGCATAACCAGAGTCTTCTCCAGCAGTCCTTGAACTTCTACATGGAAGATGGGGGCATCTTCCATGTCTTGTGAAACAGTAGGTGCTTCCCAGCCCTAAAAAAGGGATTAGTGCCATAGTCACTGTTTAAAAAAATAAAAAATATTAGCTAGCACAGCCTTATGGCAATCCTAGAAGTGGGAGAGTGGTGATCACTGAAAGGCGAGGCTTGAAAGGTATCTGGTTTTGTTCTGATGTGTAGGAGATGATGGCTTGTGGCCACCTCAGTGATGTTTACTGTCTGTGGGTTAAGGAGGGCAGGACGAGAGGAGGAGCTCTGGAAGGAGCCCTTTGTTCCCAGAGTCCTCTAACATTTAAGGATATGGAGAGCACGTCTACACCAGAGATGATAACTGAGCAGGAACTGTGACTTTTTTGTTGCTATATTGTTTTTAGGGTTGGTGGAGGAAGAGAGGAGGGACACTAGTAAAAGGTGTTTTCCTCCTAGGGAGGATGTTTTTCCTGTCCAAACCTGTGACTACAGCAGGAGGGAAACAGAGGCTGTAGAACTTGCACGAGCCACGTGTCTCCAGTGGAAAGAGCAGATTTGTAGGTTCCGACACAGTTACACCAACATGCAACTATCAGCTGGGGCTGGTATCTCCTAAAATGCTGTGAATCCACCCTGATTGCTCCTTGTTCCCAGCCATCAGCAATTTGGCTGTCAGCTTCTGTCTATAGGTAATTTTAACTAGCTTGGTTCCCCCTTCTGGGGTGGGTGGGAGATGCAGATGTGGCTACAGCAGTGTCCTGCTCGTGTTTTAATGAACAGCTGAGTTTCTGACAAGGGAGGGCAACATTTACCAAGAAGTTCAGAAAGATTTTGTTAAATGTCATCAGCCGCCTGTGCCTGGAAAGTGGAGGGAGGGATTATAGAATTTGCTATGGGTGATGCAAACCTGTGCTTCTGGCTGGTTTTGCTAGGGTGAGGGTCAAAGGCTGTTTCTGGATACATTTTGGGGGCTTTGAAGTGGTGGCATTACTTGAGTTGGCAAGTATTGCGCATGTAAAGGTTATGAGGGTCAATCACGTGATACAAGTCTATGTAAATGAAATGTACATTATTTCATACAATGATGCTATGCCTGGCCCACTCCTGCTCTACTCATTGAGAAACCCTTAGTGGTGGTCTCACAGGCTGTTCAGATAAGAAAAACCAAACCTTTCCCTGCTTTTTCATGGTCTGGCACAGGTCATCTGATTTTTAGCTTGCTATTATCATAAAAAAAAAGTTAATTCATGTACTTAATGATAAGTCTCTGAAAACAAATTTGTAATCCTTATTCAGGTCATCATTTATGGCTCTGAAGTTCTAAGGTGTTGTGTATTTAGAAAACGTTTTAATAGTTTGGCACTCTTTCAAAATAGACATGTTTGGGTTTGTTCTGTGCTTTTCAAAGGTAGTTTTTAGCAGATAGGTTGTTCTTGAAAATCGTGCCCCTGATTTCTTGGCTGAGAGAACTCCGTGCTCACCTATCGCCTAACTTTCTACCGCACCTTTGAAATAAAGTGTTGGGATGGAAATTGCTTTTTTGCAAACATAGTATTTCTCGCAAAGTCCTCTGAAGTGGTTAAGTGGTTTAAAACATTGTGTTGAGAAGAGGATTGTTTTTTTTCTCAAATACAAGAAGTAGAAGTAGCAATTTTTTTCTTTGTAATGTTCACAGAACAGTATCAAAGAATTTGGTATGTGTTTAAAAAACAAACATGCAGAAGAACAAAAATAGAAAAGAAGGCTTTGATGGGCTTTTTTTTCCCTGAGCTGTTATACTAGCAGGCAGAAACAGGGCTCTGAGCCTTATCTTGTAGGGATTTACACCTGATAGGAAAGCAGAGTGCATTTTGAAGGACAGAAGTACATTGTTGTCTTTGGAAGAGTTACTAAGCCTGGTAGCAGCGTGACTGTTCGCAGGGGATAATGCCTCCGGGCTTTAGGCAAAGCAGCGTGGAGGATGCGAGATGGCTGGCCCTGCGAGACACCCGGGAAAGCTGGAGCCTGTCAGATAGGCTTCAGCATCCCAAGGCATCTGATCCACAGTGAAATCCAGCAGAAATAATGGTGCTTTGCAACTCAGGTAACGAGAATCTAGGATCCGGTGTTGCTGCTTATTTCTTTCCTGAAGTGGTCTGTTGACATTTATGTTGTTTCTTTTGTGTGCAGATGTGACTCTCTGGGGCTATGGGGAAGGCTGGTAGTAAGATATAAATGTGTGCTGTTTACTGTGTCTTTGGCTCTGACATCTTACGTGTTTCTTATTTAACCCTTTTGAACTCCGTTAATGGCAATTTTTCATGGGAAAGATGTACTTAATTTCAGAAACTCAGCTATGCGCTTGCATTAGCCTAATTAACGTTTGCGGGCTTGTAAAGTGACGTGATTTTAACAATAATGGGATTTGCAGCTCTGGGCTGCAGATTTTAGTCCTGCAGTACTACTCAAACAAAGCTACCTAAAACGATGAGCGAAATTGTTTATGCCTTCGCTGGGCGTCAGGCCGGAGCCGAGATCCCCCGTTCCTCAGACGGGCGGCTCTCCCAGGCGTCCCTCCCGGCTCTCTTCCCTCCTTTTCTGCCTCTCCTCCGACTCCGCGTGTTTAGTGTGTTTTGGCAGCGGTTTCGACAGCCGAGACTGTCCCCCGCTGACTCCCGGAAAGCCTTCGAAGCTGGTAGTTAGAGCACCTTGCTGGAAGGTAGGAGATCGTGTTTCGAAATTGGGGGGGAAAAGGGGTTTGGGGTCCGTGGGCGGTGTGGGAAGGGAGGCCCGGCGGCCCCGCGGCGCCATGTCTCCCTCACGTCCCCCCGGGCCTCGGCCTCCACGTGCTGGGCAGCCACCGGCGGTCCTCTGGAAGGATTACTTCTTGCGTGGTCCGAAGGGGTGAGACGCAGTGTTTTGCTTAGCCCCCAATTTACATTTATCAAAAGCGTGAAGGAGGATTCCAGTTTATGCTGACCTAGAGTAAAACTGGAGGGGGAAGAAAAAGAAATCGGTTCTGCATTTTCGGTACGGCTCTGCCATTGAACTTGAGGTATGATAGGGCCTCTGTCCCATCCTTTCAGCAAACTTGAGCTCCTTTGAAATAATAGCCTTTTCCAGGTGTTGGTAGCTGTGGTATACTTGTAATTCTCTCAGTCTTCTGATACCTTGAAGTCCCTTGCACAGAATGGAAACAAGAGACAGGTCAGGTAAATATTTTGAAACAAAATGACTAACAAGGACTTTTTACAGAGAAAACATTCTTCTCTGTTCAGGTGGATGTGCGAGGTGCTTCCACTCCCACCCTGTATTTCACATAACCGTGTGTGTTTGCCTGTGTTGGTTCCCCTGCTTCTTCCTCTTCAACTCTGAACAAGTCAAAGTGACATTTCCTTGATTTATCTGTACAGGGAATCCTGTGCAGGTAACACAGTAGTCCTGGTAGGCATGACAACTAACACTTAAAATATATTCTTTCATAAAAAAAAGACACTAATATGAAAGTAATATTAATAATTAAAGTCTTTCTGAAACACTGTTTTGAAATTGGTTTGAACCCACACTCAATTAAGACAACTATGCTGAGAAACTACAGTTTGATACATGGCTTTGAACTAGTAGCTATACACACGCTTCAAAAATAGCTGTGCTATTATTTCCTTAAAAGTAAACCAAAAATCTCATCCTAACCTACATAGAAAGAGGCAGATGCTTTTGTAGCAACGTAAATCAAATAAAGGAGAGTATAAGGCTGGTTATGCTTTCACGGTGGCATCAGTTCAGAGCTAGGTAAAAATGGGAGTGTGTGGGAGTGGCCAGAAATTTGTATATTTGAGTTGGAACAGGTCACCTTTCTGCATTTGAGAGTGTAGGGATGCTGAGTCTGTTTAAACATGGGGTCACTAATTAGCTGGTGATAAAGGGTCCGATTCTGATGTTGAGTTCTACTGCTGTAAATTAAGGTTTTTTTGAGGGGTGGCAGGGTTGAATATGTACTTGTGTTAGTGAGGGAAACTTCTGGCTCAGCATTTGCTTTTTAATACCAAAATCTAGCCTTCAGGGGGAAAAGATTTTGTCATTCTGTAAAGTCCCCAGACGGTATTTTCTGGAAGAAGGTAATATACAGATGCAAGAGAGCTGTTCTTGGAGTACCAGCTGCAAAAGGTTGTATGTCAAAAAAATATGTTATGGAAATCTAGCATATGAAGAAAAGGGGAGGCAAGTATGCTGTTGCCTGCATGTTCTGCTAGAAAATATTAAACTGAAGCACTTTCAAAGCCGAGAAGGACTAAGTAAAATCAGAATAAAAATATATTTTCATGTAAATTCATAGTGTAAGGGCAAAAAGGAATGTTAGGACTTCCTATGACCTGAAGTATATTAGACACTGTTAACTTTCACTCATTTATCCCTGTTGTAAGACATTAAATTACTGGACAAAAATATAATCTAGGTTTATACAACACTGCTGCTTGAGTACCTTGCTAGTTTTTCCAGTTTTTATTTTTAATCAGGATTTGCAGTCTGTGCATCTGTGGCTCCTAGAAAGCTGAAGATAGATGTATTCACCGCCTCACCTAACGCATAATTTCTGCAATTATGATCATTCCCACCCACCTCACTTTTCATCTTTCATCCTATAGAGTGTAAAAGAGGTGAGTTGGTTTCTTGAACATTTTTCTGCTAAAATCTAGCCTTGGGGTTTTGGATGAGCTCTGCATCCACGAGAAGGGATGTTGGTGGTTAGGGAGGTGTCTTGACAGGGTGTGAAGTGAGCTTAGGAAGTGGGTTGTGCTTATGAGGGCTCTCTCTGCTGGTCTGTCCTCCAGAGCAAGGTCAAATTTTGTTCCAGATTTGTCCAGAGAGAAGGACCAGCTTGTGCCCTGGGAAAAGTTGAAGAGCCAAATTGTCTTTCCTCCACTTCTTTTGAAGTGGTCCTCAGTGTTCACTTCATCAGCTTTCTCTGGGGAGAGCGAGCAGGGGATTTTCATTGCCTTATAAGTACAGCAAGTTTCTATTTAGTTGATGTTAGGGTTGCAGTATCTACAGCATAAGTAATGAATTAGCGGTAATAATTGAAGCCAAACAATACAATTAAAAGGCATGATTTCACAATCTGACTCTGCAGGGGAGAGTTAGTACATCAGGTAAACAAACCAATTGCACACTGCATCAGGTTATTAAAAGTTCTAATGATATTTGCAGTTTATTTATGGCCAAAACATAAATCCAACCATAAGTCTGGTTTCCACAGAAGTGTCAGACTCTCAAAGCAGCGCTCGTGTGTAGTTTCATTGGCTCTGCACCTGTGCAGTGACTTGGTGTCCTAGGAGATTTTGACTTTAGACTATTTCCATCCTTCTGTGGTGATGCAAAATACAGTAATCCTACTGAATCCTGAGAAGGAAAAATGCAGTATTTTATTTACATTTACTTCCTAATTTTTTTCTTTTGTTAACGTACAGCCGTAGAATGGGAAGCGTAGTGGCCTTTGTCAGCGCTGCTCTGAAGGCTGCTTCCAGGTTGGCTATAGGGAGTAGTGTACGTGACCTCCTGCCTGGGTCCATGTCAGCTTTTGCTGCTGGGAGGGCAGAGCAATGAGTGCGTGCCTGGGGACATCCCCTTGTGCCCTGGGCACTCAGGATACGTGGGCTCTGTGGACCTGCAGGATGTGTCCTGGCTGTGTCAGGGCACGTGGGCACCTGGTGGGTGAGGCTGGTCAGGAGACCTCTGGTCAGCTTCCTCATTAGGGTGTTTCTTGGGAATAAGGATAAGAGGAGCCTTTGAAGGATTGGGAAAGTGGATGTGTGTTGAACTACACGAATTGGTGGAGGAAATTGAAGGCAGGCATTATCAGCTGAACTGATTCTAGCTCATTTTCTTTTTTTTTAACTGGGTTTTAAGATCAGTATGTCTTTTTAGAAGATGAAGGGAATCTCTTAGTGATGAGATTCAGCATTGCTGCATAAGCAGGTGCTGCAGTGGGGTTTTTTGCCTTGTTTTTATGAGTAAATTATGTTTCTCTGTGGCTGCTGATTAGCCTTCACTTTTAATCACACAGGAATAAGGGCTTATCAAATACTATGCAATTAAAAAGGTAAAATAAAATAGAACAACCAATGTTGAAGACATGGTATGTATGAAGGAGGGAGCTTCCTGTACTGTTTTACCATGTAATTCTGTGTAGAGCTTTTTATTACAAGATGTGTTTTTAGTTGACAGTGCAGGTTGTCAAAGACACTCAGCTGATATTGCCTCTCATCTCTCTATTCTGAAACAAGAGTCTGTTAAAATCACTTGTAATTTTAGGTGAGAACTAGAATACATATTTTAGCAGGGCTTTCAGCCAGAAGCAGCCACAGAGCAGAATCAGTGCTTGATACTTCATGTTTCATAAAAAAAACTTGATAAATATTGAATGAGAGAATACAGATCTTTCAAAATGTGGAGGATAGCATTTGCAATTGTCATCTAGTGCAGCATCTTATCCTCCCAAATGTCCAAAATCATTTGCATCTAAGGGATAGAAATGCTATTTTTTTGTACAAGGAGCAATACCAAAAAATGTCTAGAAACATTTGTTGTCAGAAAGACGTGGTAAATCTTTTTTGTCTGAGTTATTGAATAAATGTTGCTGTAGCACAACACGCAGATTTTACAACACTTAGATTTTACTGATAATGCTTAGAATATAAGTTTTATTGTGGATAAACATGTTTATTGTGATGTGCTGAGTTTCCGGAAAATCACTGACATGTTGCATTGTCTCTATCAAACCCCGAGTTAGTCCACTGGTACATACTCATATGATTTGCAGATGAGTAAACAGACTGCTTTATTATCTTGCCAGATACTCATTTTCTGTAAAACTGGCAGAAATGCTTTCTGACACTTGCTAAAAAGCATCTTTAAAGGATTTTTCCACTTCTCCTTTTCATCTTCTTTCTCTCCTGGGACAGTACTCTAAATGATGATCTCGGCTCCTCATTGATAGTGATAAATTCATACTCTTTATAGTGAATCCCATCATCCTGAGCTCAACCATTGGCAAAACACTGCTGTACAACACCTAAGTGCTATTCTTGTGATCTCATGCAATACTATCCTCTTTCATTTAATCTTATTGGGATTGATTTTTGAGTAAGCAGATGGCTTGGTCTTCTCTAAGAGTCCATAAGGAAATATCTTGCCAGAAATATTTTGTGTTTCATGACACAAATGTTGTGTTTGTTGTGATTTGAGGGCTTGTAAGAGTATATTCAGATTTTTTGTGACGTTCATTAGGAGGGTTTCATTGCTGATCCTCAGACTCATAAATGGAGACCACAATTCTGTTGCCAGATGCCTTTTAGAGCAATGACTGTTTGGCCGACAGGATGCTGGTTCCACTGGTGCCGTTGCTCAGGCTGGTCAGACACTCTTCTTCGAAAGCTTAATTCTCTGTCTGTTTTGAGGATGTGGATATATCTAGCGCAGCTAGTATGAACTGAAGAAAAATAGCACAAAAAGGCAACCTGGATTAGTAACGTGTTGTGTGTTGCCCTGTCATGTCCCCGTCCCCCCCCCCCCCCCACG
>NW_010972587.1:8099664-8145674 GCF_000737465.1 Haliaeetus leucocephalus
TTTTGTTTTCCCTTGTCACGCCCCCCCCCCCCCCCCCCCCAATGGATTAATCTAAATAGGATGATTCTAAGATGTTATTTTTTTTATTGCCAAAATCATTACTTTAAAAAAATCAGGAAACAGTAACTCTAAAGAATGTTTCATTCTTTTTGACCTATAACTATTACGATATATTGGATAGTGACTAAGTGTATAACTATTTAGTATGGAATTTAACCTTTTATTAAATATGGTTGTTCTTCTTCCAGTGTTTACTTATGTATAGTCTTAATTTTTCCTTTGTTACAAAATAGTGAATGACATTTCTAATTGCCATTTTTTTCCTAAATTTTTTTTTCAGCCTATCTTTTATCAGGCTACTTTTGGTTAATTATTGTTGTGTTGCAGTATTTTGGATATTACTGTATTGTGTTCTTGAGACAATGAAGGTCAACCACATACTGTTCTGTATCAGCAAAAGCGCAGCCGGAAGGTCAAGGGAAGCAATGGCTCTCCCCTCTACTTGGCAGCCACGAGCTTGCATCTGGGGAATTACATCCAGTTTGGGGCTTCCCAGTGCAAGAGAAGGATTTATAAAGAAGAGCATGTCCAGCAGAGGAACACTGAGATGATTTGGGGGCAAGGGCGTAAGTGCAGGGGGAGGCCAAGGAAGCTGGGTTTGCTCAACTGGAAGATGAGGGGACTAAGGGGAATCTGATTGCTGACTTCAACTATCTAAAGGAAGGCATTTAGAGGAGATGGATCTTCTTGGAGGTGTGTAGTGAAAACAGAAGACAACAGTCACATGTAGCAGGGAAATTATGATCAGGTAAAAGGTTAAAAAATATCCACAGTGTGAGTGGTTAAGCACTGGAAGAGATTTCCCAGGTTTCTAAGTTCTTGGAGCCTTTAATAACTAGACTGATCAAGGTGTGGAGCAAACTGATCTTTCTTTGAAATTAGCCCTGCCTGGTGCAGGGGCTTGGACAAGATGACCTCCAAAGGTCTCTTCCAACCTAGAGTTACTTGATGATTCAATGAATATCCATGTGAATGGTGGAATTTTGGGGGTTTTATGAGTTCCAGTTGCCTTGCATATACTGAATAACTAGGAAAAATGACATTTTCCCCTAAAGTCTGCTTACCAAAGGAGGTATTTGTAGCAAAGGGACTAGATCTAATTGATATTGCTTACCCATGTCCCTCCAGATTTGTTCATGGAACTAGGAGAGATCACACTTTCATTTTACTGATGGACTGGAAAATAAGCCCTCCTGTTTCTGCAACTCCCTATGGCTTCATCAGTTTTGAATAAATTAGTAACTGAATGGAGCTATTTGCATGAACCAAGATAAAAATATATAGCCTTGCTGTATTAACAGAACATGCTATAGCTGTCAAAGCTGGTTTATCTCTTTAACGAACTACACGTGCTTAGAGAGACAAACATATTATGTGGGTTTTTTAAGAGCTCACTATAAAGTTTGCACTCTTGCATCACCATACAGAGGATGTTGTTCTTGAGAGCGTTAGTATGTTTTTGCATGCATAAAAATTCATCTGTCTTGGTCTTGTCGCTTTGCCAGGCAGACCAGGTGCATTATGTATGTAGAATAGAAGTATAAAGAATAAAAAGGGTGAAAAGGACTCTTTAGAGGAAAGGGAGCTTAAAAAGACAGGAATTTTGTTCTGAAAATTTCTAGCAGCTAGTGTAGTCAGGCCTTTAAACTATTTGACTTGGGCGGTATTGCTGGATTTTATTATTATATTTTCCTTCTGTTTGTGTAGCTCTTTGCCTTTGGATTGAATGTTTGTTGAGATGGAGGGGAAGTTTTAAACAGGTGCCATGAGCGAAGTTGCACCTCAGCAACCGCCATTTTGTTTTTCAGTTGACTGTGAACTAAATGTAGGGAAACAAAGCTGGGAAACGTCCTTGGACAGCATTTGGTCAGCAGTACATCACCTTTGAAAACTGATAGGGCTGATCATCAGCTCAAATTAACTGTTTGTATTTGGGATTGTTTTAATCTGTCCCAAATTTTACCTTTTCACAGCGACTCCCTGGCAGGACTACAGAATATTAAGGAAAGAAATGGGACTTTTGGGGGTGTGTGGAGGGGAGTGAGAGATAGGATTGAAGGAAAAAAATGCTCATTAATTATTTTAGTGTCATCTTCATTCCCCAATTCTTTTCTCTTTTGTCTCTTACCTGGCAATCCTCTTGGTCTCTCTGACTAACCCAAACGGGGGCTTATGTCCTCTCATTTCCATCTTCCACCTTCTTCCTACTTCTGGGTCTGAAACACTCTCTTTCTACAAAATGCTAATCAGAGACTATATATATAGCTCAAACTATATACTATGGCTCAAAATCCTTTCCTCATTACATACCATTTGGTGGAAATTAGGAGGCATGTATGGTGAGAAATAGTTCCTCAGAAACACGTATTCATTAGTTTCTGTTTCTTTATTATTCCATTTGTACCTTGTGTGCTTCAGGGACTGAATCTGGGGGGAGCTGGTGCAAACAGCAGTCCTCGCTGTGCTAGTTCCTTACATGGACTGTGAGATGGGTCTTTAAAAGCATCGGTGTGTACCTAGAAATGTAATAATGATGGAATCACTTCTTTCTGTCTTAACATGGATAGAGAACACTGGGTAATATCATAAAGCCCCATCTCATTTCTTTCTAGTCAAGCTATTGCCATATATACTCTTTAGCTACCGGACTTTATTGGGGGGGGACCAAACCAACCCCCGCAAAACAGCAAAACAAAACCTCAAACAAACCAACCAACCCTGCCAAACCCTCTAGAACCCCCCCCCCGCCGAAAGCCTGACACCAAACCTCTGTGTAGTCATGTTGTGAGTGTCCCCGAGCGTTCACAGGCTGTTGAGAAGAGCGTATAGGAAGGAGGGTTTGGCTATATATTGATGTGTGTGGTCACACTCCTCCCAGCTATGCATGTACATTGTGGACTGTTTCAGCAGCATCTTTTGCCCTCTGGTCCTGGTCAATGATTCGTTCAGTGCTGTTGGTCATAAATGCTCTTTACTGTTGAAAGGTAAAGCTTAACGATGGATGAAACATCTTAAAGAGAGGACAGGCCAGCCATTTCACCCGGCACTGCTTTAGCAAGGTCTTACATAGTGGTTTTTTGTCTCGGACAATCTGTCCTTTCTATTTCCTCTTAATATAATTAGGAACGGAGTTCTGTTTTGTTTTATCTGCTTTTGAAATATATTTGCTGTTTCTTGTGGAGAAAAGTAAACTGCATTTCCAGGGACAGATCAGACCACAAGCTTAGAAGCAATGCAATTTAGGTTATAAAGCATATAACCAATTTAATGCATTAGTAATAGCAGTATTTTTCCGGTATATAGCTTCACAACAAAATGGGAATAATCACAACTACAATGACATATTCAGATGCTTCAATGTATGTCTTTTACAAGTGAAATCAAGCAGATGCTATTCTGTGGCAAGAAATGGGTTAGAAACAAGGTATGTGTTATTGGCCTTTGCAGGTGTGTGTGGGATACAAAGTTAAATTCATTGGCCTTGATTCTGGCTTTAGGGGTCAACAGTGCTGGCAGGCACAGCTTTGGTGCTGTGAGATTTGTCTCTAGGTCCACCGTTAGTCTCTTTTTGTACGCAGTGGTGATGGGGGTGGGGGGTAATGTTGTAGCTGAAGGTCAACTAAGAAAGATGCAATCTGCTGGAAATGTTGGCTTATTTGAGAAGCATTTTTATCCCATAATGGCTAAAAT
Source organism: Haliaeetus leucocephalus (assembly GCF_000737465.1). Classification (NCBI taxonomy): domain Eukaryota; kingdom Metazoa; phylum Chordata; class Aves; order Accipitriformes; family Accipitridae; genus Haliaeetus; species Haliaeetus leucocephalus. The sequence continues at coordinate 8,103,415 of NW_010972587.1, forward strand.
GATGGCAACAGATGCAGAGTAGTGGTTTTGAGATGATTTGTATTGATCATGTTTGCTGGTCTCCTATTTTACTGCCTAATAAGTACTGCTGAGCTTTTTGTCTTAAGCTGATGATAATGTATAAGGATTGTCGCTAGCTTTCATTAACATTATTTTGAATTTGCATATTAACACACACACATATCATAATTACCCCATTCTTTATGGCTGCTTGTTATATGTACAAGGGGAGAGGAAATAAAAAAATCTGTATTTTTCATTCTGGTCTGTAAATCTGGACAATAGTCTTGATGTAGTAGCATATAATCATTAGAAAGGACTATAGATAGCGGCTTTAGAAACTTAACATTTTTCTCCTTTGTTGTAACATGTGACCTTTTCATCCCTTTGATCCCTTAAGCTGTGGACTGCGTAACCTTGGATTAGTAGAAACATGAAATGCTGTGCATCATCTAATGACATATTTCTTCTGGCTACATCAAAGAAGGTTAGATAAGATCTGTTGTAGGAAATCTTCTGCGTAGTCTACAGGAGTGAAGGTTGTAGCCAAGGATACTGTGACTTCCTTTTGCAAAGAAGGATAAAACTGAAATGGACTGCCATGCTGTTTTATCTCAAAAAGCTTAGGGAAACCTTGAACGTATTTGAAATAATGTTGACAGTGCAAGAGCAGATCTTCTTAAGTGAAACTTCCTTTCCTACATGCTGACATTGGAAATAGTAGTAAGAAGTTACTGAGTGTTGTTAGGACTCGTAGCTAATTTTAGATTATTGAGAAGCTGCTGTTTAGTTCACTTGTTTTTGATACTGTGGTGTTCAAAATTCTTCTCAAGCAAAGGTGGTGAACAGTATTTTTATCTTCCATCTGAAACCAAAATAGTAGTAATATTACTTTTCAATATGTGTTGCTGTTGTTTAGCCCTGAGGTTAAATAGGTTTCATTATATCCTGTAATATGAATGGATTGCAGATCTGGCTTCATTCCAGCCTCATCTGTAAAACGGGAGTAATGTTTTTATGGTTTGGAGATGGTGCAAAACTGGCAAAATAAGTTCAAAGATGCAGTCAGTGAGTCTTCTTTAATCATACACGGTGCTCTTCATCTTTAAATAAAATGACTTCCTCTTTTGAAAGCTTAAAACTGATTACATTTTCTGCTGTAACCTTGCAGAACAGGAATGTGTAGGCATTGTGCAGAAACATTTGGGATGTAATGAATTATTTAAAAATAGTATGTACAGGGGGAGAAAGGCCAGTCACTTCTTATGTAGAATTTCCAAGGTGATTGTAGTTGGTTGGAGTTACTGTGTGTAGGTACAGCACAGGTCACAGCTAGCTTCAGTGTCAGGTCACATCTTCGGTCCTCTGTTAGCAGCGCTTTCCTCCTGCTCCTGGCAGAGGGAAAAGGGACACCTGCATCGAGCAGGCGTCCCAAGGCTTCGTGCAGTGTGGCAAACTGGCCCCCAGTGAAATGCTTCTCCTTTGGCATTTTGTATCAGTCATATGTTGGCCAATATTATTGGTTGCAACAAATCTATGGTGATACTCACGTTTAATCGATGTCTTTTAAGAAACCTGTGCAAAAGTGCATTTTTCAGCTGTACCATGTTGTGAATGGTGTTCACGGAGATGTTCAGGTGCCTCACTTGAAAGGTGGGCTTGATGAAATACAGAGGAAATACCAAAGTAATAAAGTAGTTAATATGGGCCAATGGAATTGATGATTTTTTTAGTATTTTCCATGATTATAACTGAATGTAATGGGTATTTTCTTTCTCTTATAAGAGAATGTGTAGTGATTGTAATGAGTAGCAATGAGATGACGTTATGAATGATAAACTTCCTGTGCATAAAGTTGTTTGACAGCTGGCCTGGCCCGAATCAGCATTTTCCTTGGATCTCTCGGAGTGTACTGAAAGGATTCTGCTCCCCTCCACCCCCCTCCCATTCACAATGACTAAATGTCTTATCAGGGATCAGTCTTTGCATCTATTAGGAAGAAAAATAACCAGTGTGGGAAGGAAGTGAGTTTCCTATAGCTGGGCCCTTAGGATAGGAAAAGACCAGAATAGCTTTTGCATGAGAGGTATCCTTCAGGATGTAGAGGAGGGAAAAAAATTGACTCAGAAAAATTCAATCATGCAGCCTAGGATTTTTGTAATAAGTATTTCCAGAGGTAAAGTAGACAGGATAACAGTTAAGGAATTCAGTTTGAAAGTGTTTTTGCAAAGCTCCTTGTGGGAGAATTGAGGACAGACTGCTGTTTTTGCTCTGACATTTTAGCAAGTACAAATCTTTAGCTTTGACATTTCTTATCTTGAAAATCTATTCTTAGTTTAAACCTAAATAACAAAACTCACATGCACGTGCTGAAGTATTGGTTGTATATTACAGCTAGTGTGTAAAAGTGCCTACTTACTATTTAGTAAGTTTATGTAGGACCTAATCACGTTATGAAGTACTTCTAATCACTTAAGACATTTGGCTTCTTGGTTGTAAATATAAATGGTATTTTTAATCTCCAAGCTAGATCACTGGGAAGAACAAGTCAAAATACAACTAAGACTGACTACATTTAAAGCATCTGTTCACTGATACTGGTTGAAATGGTGCAAATGGTTGCAGTGGTTGCTAGTCGTTTAGAGCATGTTCTTCATCTGTTTTGGCTGGTCAAGGAACTTACAGCTGCTTAATGAATCTGACTTTAGTATTTCAATTTAGTACAGAATGGAATGAAAAATATTTCATTAAATACATATACCGAGAAAGGAATTCAGGACAGCTAATAGCAATGAATCTCTGAAAATATTTCTGTAAACAGAAAAGAAAAAACAAAGGCTTAAGAATGGGTTTCTTGGATATTTGTAAGATCATGTAGACAAGTTTTGTCTAATGTCCTGAAAAATTGTACTTCTACGACACTTCACATGATATGAACAGAACAAAACTTTTGGTGTAAAATATTTTTATAAAAAAACCCTTTTTTTAGTGTGAATAAGCTTTTTATTCTTCCACTCCCTTTTTTTCTAAGTTCTCTCTGTAGCACTGAAAGCCTTTCCTCCTTCAAATTAGCACGGAATCACAATTTGATCATTTCCTTTCTAAGCTTCTACTGTTTGTTTAAACAGATGAAAAAAAGAAAAAGCAAATACAGCTCTTTGCAACAGATGACTCCAGCCGGTGTGTTTAGAGGGAGCTTAGCTGCTGGAGAACTTTCCTGTTCATTAGTGATTTGTTGTAGAACAACTCTGCCTGAAGCACTCACGGTGCTTGCTGGATTTGGTTTGTGGGACTTAACTGGTTTCAAGTTTCTTTGTCATGTACTCTTGTAATCTTAATATAAGTTCTGTGACAAGAACCGTAAAAAACAGATGTTGTGCTGCTAATCAGGAGGGTATAGAGCTGCTTCGGGTGGATGAGACTGAATCAATCAAGCAGTTTTGGAGAGTGGTCAGGGTCTTTGGGTTTGCAAATGTCTACCCTTATTATCCTCATAAAGTTGAAGGAGTGGGATATAGGCTGTGAATATTTGCAGTATTCTGTGAGTATGTTTAAGTACGTGGTCAGTGCAAGACTAGGGAGAAATTCCTGGTTACCTTCTTGCATGATGTTTCATTGATCTTATTAGAGCTGCCCCTTCACTGGTCTTTGACTGGTGTGGTTGACGTTTCTCATTGTGGAGAATGCCTGCTCAGAGCTAGTTTAGGAGCTTTGCTTTAAAGTGTGCTGTAGAAGTATTTGCCTTGGAAGCTGTGGCCTTCTGAAGGATAGCACTTAGAGGATGACAGGATAAAGCCCGGGAATCATGCTGTATTGCTCTTAAACATGATACTGTAGTCTGGGTACAGAAACATTCTTTAGCTACTGAGATGAAAAAAGTATAGGAAACATTTCATTTTTCTAAAAAATGCATTGTAGCAAAATTCTTAAACTTTTCTGTAATTTACTTCATTTTGGAGATTTGCGAAGTGGTAACAAACAGGACCGAAGGACTGTTGTAAGTCATAGTGATGGCACAGGTTGTTACTGCTCACTGTGCAGTTTGCTGACAGGGCTGGGTAAGATGCCATTCAACTATTATGCATAATTTTCAATATCAGCAGTATTACTGAAGGCTTTTTGACCATTTTGCTGTCCTAAACAGTCTACCACATAATTTATATCTCAGTCTTTGGACACCAGGAACATTGGAAAATATAATAAAAGTAGTGTAAGGTTTCTGAGTAGCACTCTAAAAAATGAAATTCTAAAATGAATTCCCATTTTTAATTATTAATTAAGAAAATGTGTTTAAATTCATCCAGTGATTTAATTATTTTATTTCTTTTCCCCCCTATGGCAATGAGTAAGTAGCTGCTGTCAGGTTTCCTTCTTGCTTCGTGACTTGGTTGGATGGCTCAATGCATGGCTACTGGCTACAGCAACTTGCTGAGTACCTTCAGAATGCTTTAGTTATGGATTTGACTTTTTCAGTTGACTGTAACTTTTAGTCTGTAGCTGATATATGCTGTGAGGTTCTAAAGTGGCATGGAAACACTCCGAGTCAATACAAACTGGACAACGAATTCTCCAGAAGAGGAAGAAGCAGAGCTGAGTAAAGCCTGCAGAGTCCAGAGCAGCTGAGCTGAGTCTTACAAGCTGAGCTCTTCAGTTTGCAGTTGCAGTGAAATGACCTCCACCATTCATGGCTGTTTTTTCTTGCTGGAAATGCTGGGCTAGAATCATGTTTGCTACAACAGTGTGTGGTATGTGGCTGATCTAGAAGGTCTCATCTGCTTCGCATACCAGTATGCAACCACAAACTATACGCTCTTAGCTGTTCAGTACATCTCTTATGGGTTTTGGGAGTTGGGAAGGAATCTTTAGCCTCAAAAAATGAGACGGAGGCGGGGGGAAATGTCTCTGCAATGGTCTGTTTCATCAGGGGGTTTTGCTTAGTAAGCATACCTACCATGTTAAATAAGGATGTGGAAAAATATGCACCTATAAATCTCAGTGGCTCTCTGCCATTCTGACTTGGGGAAGAGTTTTATCATGATTCAGCTGTGGTGATTTGATCAGATATTAAGTGTCTGAGCAGGGCACATCAACCTGAAAACATAATGTAAGTAGAAACGTTAAGGCATCTTCTCTATAGTTGTGATAGATAGCTGATGCTTCGGAAGAAGGTGAAATCTCCCCCCTTCCCATTAATCTAAATTAATATTCTTAGCCTGTTAATAAGAGGCATAGTGGAGCATGGAAGGTTGCCACCTTCCTTTAATGCCTTGGGTAGTAGTTTTCCTTGCCTTTGAATTCTGATTTGACCCTTCTCTAATTCTCCCCTCTCTTGTGTGCTGGCTGCTTGGGGCTCATATTGCTGAGTATACCTGAAAATCCTCCACCGTTCCCATTATTAAACCTGTTAATAAGTCCAGGACAGATGAGATGCACTTTCATTTCCTGTACAGCTTAGGAGAGGCAAAAAAAGCTCTATATAGCAAGGAATACCTTTCAGAAGAAGTGCTCTGAACTTCTACTAGCATGTTCCTTAGTCTTCCTGGTGATCGGTGAAATAGCTTGGCCTGTGTGGAAGAGGTAAAAATAGATGCTACTTTACCCATTTAAATATTTTTGAATGTGATCTGTAGTTCATAGGTGCAGTAAGGCTTAGATACATGGTTGTAGTCTTAAATTGGCACCAATTTCTTTACTATGGTAATTTTATTCAGTACATGGTACATGCTCCGTTGTGCACACGAATCTAAAATAAAAGCACTTGGATAAGCATCAGAGTATCTCCATATTTAGAGATTTTTTTAAAAAAGGAATTTACAGACAGAATTGTACCTCGAGGTCAGCTGTCAGACAAAGCAAATGGTAAAAATGAAGCATTGACAGATGGCAGAGAAGTGAAAAGTTTGTCTTCATAGCACCAGGTTATTGTCTGCCTCGTGGTGAATGAAACTGCTGTCACTGAATTTTAAGAGTGTTGCACCTTACTGTTTCTGGCCTAAACTCTTCCTGGTATATTATAATTTTGCAGATTTGCTCTCAGCATGGACAGAAGGAAGAGTGATTAGAGGCTTTTTTGTTTTTTTGTTTTTTTTTTTTCCTCTAACATCAGAATGGGGAGGCCTAGTAGCATACATAATTGGGTACAATGAAATATAGCTGGAACAAAAATAGAGTTCTTATACTCCATCAGCCTTTTCCTGTTACTGTACAAACCCAGAATGTTTAATTCCTTTTTTTTTTGTTCCTATATCAAATGCTTACGGTATATGCTATTGGTTACCCAGGGCCAAGATTGAATAATCTTTATACTTGTGTGGGAATATGTCTTCTTGGTTTTTGATTTCCAGCTCCTGCTTCTGTGTAAAATGTGATGCCATTGTGATTATCAGGCTGTGTCAACACAGTCACTGATATACGTCAAGATTTGTAAATCACTGTCAGGTAGATCCAGGAAAAACCACCTGAGTGGAATGACTGCAGAAAACAAGTATTAGAGCTATTTAATCTTGCCATCTGATATCCTTAGTGAGCTAGGGCTACTGGTTCTTGGTAATCTGTAGATAAGTAATAAAAGCTCACCTACATTTGACCAAAAGCTGACCATAGAAAGTGTTTGATCAAAACCCGACAATAGAAAGCAGTAGCCTGTGTGAATGCTGGTCAGTACTACTCCTTGGGCTAGAGGTTTTAAAACAAACTAACCTGTGAAAATATTCTTAAAAGGGATGGTGAGGAGAAAGAAAGGTTGGAGAGGTGAGGTTGAAGTTCATTAAAACAGTAAAATACTTGGACTCCTCAAATTACATTTAATGGATGCTAAAATCACAGCTTAATTTTAAAATTTCCAAGCACGCTCAAAAGCATCGTACCTAGTACATGTAACCAGGTGCCAACAGCTGTTGTCTCCCGAGTAATAAATTTGTAACTCTTCTGGAAGTTGTCGCTGGTTTTTAATGTGATCTCTAGTGTTGGGAAGCAATGTGTTTATGCATAGTCTCAACTGAAAGAGATGACAAAAGCTGGGGGATTGCCAGAGTTGGGTAGCTGGTGAAGAGCTGTGCAGGCTTTGGTTGAATCCGGGGTTCTGTGAGATAATAGCACAACAGACCATAAAAATGACCATTTCCAGCTGTGTGTTTTATAAATTAATCTTTTATACTGCCAGATATTTAATCAGAATAAATGGGCTAGGAAGAAACACTTTTTTTGAAGGTGCTTGAAGACTAAAATGTTTCAGAATATAAGTGTTGAGGTTCAGTGTATTGAAGCTTGGCAAGTCTTAGGCAGTTTTGAAAGTCTGCCTTATTAGAAAGCTACTGCTATGAATACAGATTTTACTAATCAGCTGCATTTTGTTCGTAAAACATCATTTGTTATTTAGTTAGGTAAGCAATGTATTGTATTTAGACACTGCTTAGTTAAAACTTCTTGTAGTTTATCAGAAGGTAAGTACACAAAGCATTGGTCTCTTATTCAAGGCTGTCATTGCTACCCAATCAGTTCCTATCTTACAGATGCTCCTGTTTTCCCCTCTACTTGACTTGCCTCCTTAGTTTAAGTTTTTTTTAATTGCAGGCACAAACATAGAACTTGCATAGTATATACTTTGTCTTCTGAAATTTGGGAATATACATTTTTATTTACCTCAGAATACTAAAGGATATTTTTATGCCAGAGGTGACATGCAGTATTGAAAAGAATTGCCAGTCCTGTAAAATGTCATTTTTTTTTTTTTCCCAGTAAGATGATGGTGATTTGGTTGCCCATTGAGATAATTTTCTTCCTGAATAACTGACTTATTTAGTAGAAACTGTGCAAGAATTGCTGACTTCCTAATTCAGTAACTTTTCATTTTTATATGCTCAAGTAAGCAGACTAACAGCTAATCTCAATGCTTAAAAAAATCAAATGCCCTATCTCGAATTCTAGAGGTCACAGAATCTGTTTAATCATTTCCTAAAATGTAGCTAACCATGATATGTCTTCTGATGGACTGAAGGCTGTTCTTCCTCTGGATCAAGCTAGCTCCTGCAGTGATATACCTCCAGTATTCTAGGTTTTTAATGCCAAAAATAGAAGCAAATCATTGGTTCTTCCAGTGATTAATTTCTTAAAAGTTTCTGGTTTACTATCATGTAATATATTCGAATAATGTTTTGGATGAAGCAGCAGTCTGAGCTTTCTGCAGTTCCTTTTCATTTTGCATGATTTGCACAAACAGCTTTGCTAAGTAATTACTTGAAAAATTTGTCTATACTTATTCTTCCTGAAAATATTGAATGGAATATTAATTGGATTGTTTCACTTTGACATGACTTGAATCACATGCGTTGAGCTTTTGTGAGTACAAGCAGGTTTTCTTTGCAACCGTTTGTGCACAGTTTGCGTGAATTGATGTAGCTTTTGGAGACTGCAAGAATATTTGCCTATAGGGTTTCAAATAAAATTAGTTTTCTACAGCTGTTGGCCTGCTGGTGCCAAGAGTCTGCAGATTAACCTGTTCCTTTCTGTTGTAAAGAAAGATCTGCAAGCATGCTTGTAACCCCCTACTTGCACTCCCCCTGCAAAAAAACCCGCCCTTGATAATGGCCATATCTGAGAATGAGAGCAAAATCTTGTAAATGAAAAATACAAAAATATGATCTTCTCCAAGTTAAAATTATGTTTGATGTTGATGTTGCATGTACAGGTCTTGTTCCCATCAGCTGTCTATATTAAATCATGTAGCAGTTTTTGCTTTGTATTTAGGATGGGAAAATTTGGTTCTGTCAAAACAATTTCATTATTTGGTATGCAAATATCCAATAGGCAGTGCTGAACTTTTGAGCTTTAATCTTCATTTGGTCAGATTCTTGTGTGCATTGTGTAAACAGGCTCTCAACAGGATTTTAGGATCCCAGAGTAAGAGGCTGGGAAATAATTTATCCTTCCTGCAGACACCACTGGAGCATGTACGCTCAGGTACGCATGTGGATCAAGCACAACCTTTCCAACCCTTACAAGCCTGTATGCTCCTTTTTCAAACTACGTGTGTGCATATTAGGGCAGAATAATTAAAATGCATGTACACACGCATGGGCGCACACACATTGACTGTCCCCGATGTGTACTTTTACAAAGATTTTTTTGGCAACTAAAACCTATGTAGTATTTGAAGCAATTTTAATTTTATTGCTGCGTCCAGGTATACAGACCTGCTTTGTTAGCAGCTAGATGGCTAAGAGAGGTGACGCTAAATTTATGTATTGCAAAAGGAGACTCAAATTGTCTAGTTTCTGATTCCTACTTCTTTCTCTCTTTCTATGGATTATTTTAATACTCTTCATTTAGCAAGTGGGGAAAGCAACATTACTTAATACAGCTCACCCGCACTAATGAAGTTGGCAACCAAAGAATTTGCATGCTATAATGAGGTGCTTGTGTACAGTAGGTTTTAAAAGAAGAATATATAATGAATTGTAATGGAAAAAAGGTATGGTGGGAACAGATAATGTAGTGAGTGTGCAGTCTGTAAAGACTGCAGAATGTTTTCCCTCTGAGGACAGTACAGTTTCTTCAAAATTTTTAAATTTGCTTTTTTGTAATCTCATTCAGACAGAGAAAAGACTTCTCATTTCTTTGCTGCTTGTCATATGATTAAATACTAATCTGTATTGTATATACTTTATTACTACAGATTAAACTCTCATGTAAGTCCAAGAAACAGGTTAAATGCCTATTGACTTTATGAATTACTTTAACTATCAGAAAAAAATGGGTTAAACTTTGAATTTGCTTCAGGGAAAAAAAACTTGTGGGGCTCAGAGTTGATGTTGAAGTATTGTAAACAGAGGAAGCAAGCAAGTTCCAGAGGAAGAAGATTGCTCCAGCGGAGGTAGCTCGTTCCAGGTTCAAGCTTGTTGCAGTAGTGACCTGGAGTGTGTCCCAATTGCTATTCATTATAAATTTGAACAATTAAGTTATAATAGTAGGATGAAATGAAGAGCGATATCATATTGTCTGGGAGGATCCCAGCAGAGCTTGGGTGCAAGTCCAAAGGATTTAAGTCTTTGTTACATGCACTTTGCAGAGAGGGGTTAGGGCTAAACGGGCTTTCTGAAGGGTGGATGTTCTTCAGGCCAGGTTGAGCTGGGCTGCCTGAAAGACTCCTGTATACTCATGTTGTTACCTCCTCATGGCTTGAGTTTGAGTAAAGCAGAGAGAGAATGAGTTTCAGTGTCTTGTCAATATTTCTGGACTGAGTGGTAACCTTTTTCCTTTGTTTTGTTGTTTAAAAAAACTCAAAACAAACAAAGGGGCAGGTACCATTGGGAACTGTGACCTGGCTATATTTACCAGGTCACATTTTTTTCCCTTCATTGGTCTGTAAATTCCTTAGATCAACCTCGTTAGAGCTCACAAGGTTACAAGAAGTGTCAGACCTTGAAGAGGAGGTAAGGGTTAGAAACACTGGTAATGTCTGGAATAAGAGAAGTTTATGGCAATGATTTTGATGGTAGAGGAAATAAAAATTCTGAAGCCTCATGTTGATGATGCAGAATTCCCTACAAGTTGGCACAGTTCTCTCTTGTTGAGGGAAATAAATACAGTTTATGCTGATATTTAAATTTCAAAGCATATTGCATGTTACAGGGATGTCTTTTGATCTATATACAGAGTATCTGAAACTTTGAATGCAAATGTTACACTCCTTGCTGTTACTAAATTAATAAGAAGGAATGAACATAAAAGCAATTAGCATCTTCATGTCCCCAGTCTAAATTCAGCTATCCAGAGGAACTGCTTTGCATAAACAATATGAATCAAAACATCTTCCTGTGTGCAGAAGAAGAGCTGTCAGTTAAATCAAAAGATCTAATGCTGAACATAGTGGTATAGAGGTTTTTGCTCTCTTTGAGGATAATGTAATGAAATACAAGCAGCTGCAAATACATTTAGGACTTCAGTGAAAGCAAATAAACTTACTTGCCTACTTGCAAAACAGTAAAAAAAAAAAAAAAAAACCAACAACAAAACCCCCAAAAAACCAAACCAACAAAAAAACTAAACCAAAAAGTCCTTATTCCTTACCTTGATACGATCTATTTTTCAAGATATCTTGGGAATTCTGGATATGCTCTGTAATCCGGTCATGCAAGCATTTCTTGTTGTACAGCTTTACTTATGGACCTGGTCTACCTGGATGCCTAAGAAACGTGGCAATTAATTGTCCTTCTCAGGGTTGCAGTCTGTCTTTCAAACTTCCTTGTGATCACACTCACCTAGTCTGAATTGAATTCACAAGGACAAAGAATTGAAACTACTTACTTCCTCCCTAGAGACCTCCCATACAGTGAGGCTGGTTTTCCCTAATCAAAATCAGGCCTCCTGAATTTAAGCAAGTACTGTGATTTCAAAAGTGGATGCTACATGAGTGAAACACTAGACTGTTCAGTCTGTCTTTGGGCCATAAGATGCAAAAATATGAGTTCAGGAAAAGGGGCATAAGGAGTAAGCAGTCACAAGGTCAAGTTTGTTAAACAAGTTAATTGCATTCTGTTTATGGATGTTCTCTGTAAGCCACTTTCCTTAAGAAAGGAATGTGTTGAGAAAGCTATACCAACTTCAAGCAAGTTGTTGTTTAAAGAAGTAGAGAAGAGCATTTCCTTGCAGGTAAGGTGGAGGTAGAGCAGAGTTATGTTGCCTCTCTGAGGAAAATCCCTCACCACTCAACAAGTTGTCCATCGCAACTCTTAGTCCTGGAACTCTGGAAAAAAATGAACTGTACATTTTCTCCCATTAAGTGGCCGAGTGGGACTAATATAGTATTTGTACTGTGGAAAGGACAGGCATTACTGAAACTCTGGAAATAACTCCTCCAGTATGATATTTTGTGGTCCCACACAGTAATCTTGTCATATTGGGGCGAATGTATAATCATGCATAATAAAGCAAGACAACTTGGGGCTCAGATAGACACTGCGCTACCTAACAGTCGCTTTCGGTAGCTATTAGTATATAAATTGTTTGTTAATGTATATAAAATACTTCAAAAATAGAAAGGGATTTTACAATACTGTGTTAATTGACCAGTTAATATAATTCCCACTTAAAGTCTAGCTGTAGCTTAACTTGTTCTTCTAGGAAGCAGTGAAATGTTTCAGCTTCTCAAACCACGTAAAGTTGTATTTCCAACAAAATATACAAAATTGCCCTTTTTAATTTAAAAGTGTTGTTGGTGTTTATTTTCCACTTGCGATGGATTTGATGTGTATATTTATTGTGTGAACAGCTATAGAAACACTTAGCAAATTCAGACATACTTTGTTCTTAGTAGCTATTTGGGTGAAATGGGCAGAACTGCATAATATTTAACAAGCCATTGGAGAGGCTTCAATGTGTTGTAAGGCATGTTGGCAGTGTGATGTGCTATGAACTCTTGCATGTGGAGATTGTGTGTGTGTGCCAGCAGCGGAGCTGTCTCATTTACTAGGGGTGCTTGAAGAGTAAGGATAACTCATAATGTAAAGTAGAAACCATTCAAGGTAATGTTACACATCATGATCATCAATATCCCTCATCCCTTGCCTTATTTATATGCTTTTACTGCACCTTCCCCTCCCAAAATTACAGATAAGCTTGGTGTCCAACAGAGTGCCGGTGGCTTAACATTTGTCATCATCCATGTGATTCGTACTGGTGGGTCTCTTATGCTGCTGGCTTTTGCAGAAATGTTTGGTGGTTTTGTGGTGTGGAGCATGTTGTTTTATAGTGCCTGAGCAGTGGCCAACAGAGTTGTTTCAACTTTAACCAGAGCCGGATTCAAACCAATTACTCCAGAGAATGAATCCTGGCACCTTGTGTTGGTGCTGTTACTGTGATAGACATCAAGAACAGATCCAGGCAGCTCTGCAGCTTCAGAGTTAATATTGTTGCTTTCTTGTGCAGCACTGTTGTTGCTGTAGATGCATTCTTGTTCACACTGCCTGCTGAATGGAAGAAAGGTGAGGACTAACTACTTACCTAAGATTAGAGGAAACATTTTCAAGAGAAGCACTCAAAATGTGATTCACCTCCAGCTTGTTTGCCTCTCATAATTTTGAGTGCTCTTCATTAACTGAATGTTGTGTGCTATTTTTCCTGTGTAGACCTCTAGGGAAAATTTGACTTAACTAAGAGAAACATGTTAATACAAATTAAATACTTTTTTTTTTTTCCTCCCCCTGGATGACATGCTGTCTGCCAATTGCACAGGGGTGTTAAGTTTTTCCAAATTCTAATTGTTGATTTCTTTTTTTTCTTTAGCAGTGGAAGTGCTTTTCAAGCTGTTCTCAAAAGTTGAGCCCCTGCGTTCGCTCCAGAGTAGCTTATACAGTGGTGGCTTTAACTTTTAATCAACTGATAGCTTGTTCTTGCTTTTTGCTCCACCTCTGGCACTTCAGCACTTGCAAGTTTGACAGTGTTTTGGCGGGACTTCAGATGCATATTAGTTCTGTGCGGTCAATAGTGTCTTAGCTGTGTTAAGTTACCTACAATATTGCCAGCTTTCACAGTATCACTGCACATGTTCCTTGCTGTCTTTTCCTTGCTTGCTCTCCCTAGCTCAGGTGAGGTACAATGTAAGAATTTGCTTGGAAAATATGAACAAAACTACAAAGTTTATCAAGAAATCCATAATCCAGAAATAAAACATCTGTAGTCTTATTATGTGTCTGTCTCATGATGTACTACTGAAGACTTTTATCATTCTGTTTTGATAGTTACTACATCTTAGTTGCTCAGTGATGTCATGAGCAACTAATGTTCTCATTTTTTTTTCTGTCAGGAGTGGCATTCTGGGGGATGTGAGCTAAGGAAAATTGATGCTAACATACTAAAAAACGTTGAAGGGGCTTTTTTTAATGTTCTGAATACTTACTGATTTTTCTACTCTATTGGATTGATCCATAGAAATTATGATACTAAGTGTAAAAAGCAACATATAACCGAAACTATGTGTAGCACTGCTGTTGGTATTGTATGCCACTTGATTATGAGAGCAAGGAGGGAATAATGTTTGCCCAAATTTACTGAAGCTATGCCTTCGCTTAGAGAAGGGAAAGTTGAAAATGATCAGTTCTCTCACTGCACTAAGATGACAGAGTTTGAGTAAAATGGGAGAGAGTTCCTCCTGGAAGTACTCATGTAAGTGAACTTCACATGCTGGTGATGCATGTGAGCCTCCTAAGAGAGGCTGGAAAGGAGAGAGCTTGTCAGATGTAGGAGAAGAACCTGCCAGAATGGCCCTACAAGTCTTCAGTATTTCAGCTCTGGATCCCTATTTCCAGTTTTGAGGCATGGATCTCCCAGAAAGCTAAAAACCTTCTTTTCTTTGTAATATACCCATTAAAATGTACACTGGTAGTGTCAAGATTTCCCACTGATCTGCCATTGCAGTAGCCAGCACCAGCCCTGTCCTGCCCGTTTGAGGAAATGCTGGAGTTTGAGCAAGGATGAGTGTCATTCCCAAAGTCTCTTGCTTTTGGAAGCTGTTTTTATCCAGGCCAGAGCAGATGGAATTATAACCACCTTTAAGATTCATGGTGCTGAAGGACATCGTTTCTGTTCTTTATTGTGTTAAACTGAGAGCTCAAACTGCGGTTCCTGGGGAGACCCAAGAAGTAGAGCAGGAAGAAAGGGAAATCTTTTATCTGGTCATGAGGATGCTGAACAGTGGTCTCCCTGGTATACCTTGGCATCTGAGACTCAAAGGAAAATTTTTGTATTTTGATGATTCCTCTTTGAAGTGAAACAAAATTTCTTGTTCTCAAGAGCCTCAACAAGAGTTTTGCCTCATGTTTTTATTTTCTCTTTAAACCCAACTGAAGTTGTTAAGCAAGTGAAGCACCTAAGACAGTGCTTATGTTGGAACTGCTCAGTAGCTTAAAGTAGAAAGCCTGTGGGGTCAGGACTGAAAGGAGGAGGGTAATGTGTATTTCCCCTAGGTGCGGGTGAAAACAGTGGGATGCAACATTTTCTGTGGAGCACCAATCTCTTCTTGGGGAGACAGATATGAAATACTGACAGCTGTTGGAGTGTCTGCTTCTTTCCCTAGTGATTATCTGAGAAACAAATTTTTAATATGCATAACCATATATGACTCTGGGACTGGACTGTAATCTTTTCTCTGAAATATAGGGCTTTGTTATTATTATTGTTTTATGTTAATGGCTTGTGTTCTCTTTGAAGTGTAGATTTTTTTGGACCTTTGACAATGTGTGGTTTAGGTTCTTGTACACTTACTGGCTAGAAGCTGTTTGGGTAGTTTAAAAAAAAGTGTGAGAAGAGGGAAGTCCTTTCTGCTCCCTCCAGTTTGGCTTCTCTCTGGTTTCTGGAGCAGTGCAGAGGAGAAGGAAAAGAAATATTCTTGTTAATATAGTTTTTAACATTGAACAGCTGCCTTTTAAATTACTGTTATTTATTTATTCTTACATGTGCGTTCTGGCGTGACTCGCAAGTGAGAGAGAGTTCATGGGATTCATCCCGTTCCCTCAGGGACATTTGTCCGCATCAGAGAAACATCACGCATTGTGACAGCATTGGCAACCTGTCTTCCACAGAGGCTCAGCGCTGGAACCGATGGGTAATTGTAGATCAGGAGTGAGGCATATTGGCAAAGGTTTCTCCTGCTTACGCAGCACCTGCCTTTGCTGTGCCTTGATCTGTCCCAGGCCCTTAGTCACAATAGCAGTATAGGAACCAAATTCACGCTCTGCTTGGCATGCGGGAGAAAAGATTTGAGTAATTATTGCATAGTGCTTGTAAATTCAGCTACAAAACTCCACTGGTGACTTCCAGAGTTAAATCTGTAAGCACCTAACATGCAATGTGAGTGCCCTGATGAAGACACTGTAAGGATAGCTTAAAAAGCACAGTTGAGCAAATATTCTGAGGAATCTATTTTCCCTTTAACTTAATATGTCAACATGCTAATGAAATAGTGTTGTAGAGGACAGTGTAGATACTTATTGCAGTATGCAACTTCTTCTCTGAAAGACAGGCTACCCTTGCAGTAAATGGTCATTTGAATTGTTGTATTTTGCAACCACAGCTATGTTTCAGAAGAACTTATGATATTGGCAGTCAGCAAACCGGCAGGTGAGGGGTGAAGAAGTGCTACAATCAGTATGCTGATATTCAACTTGCTTGTGCAAAGCAGGCTTCTATCCAGATTCATGAAGTCTTTTGAAAGAAAAGTCTCAAACTTGTGGAAGGTTTTTTATGTCATTGCAAAATACTAAGCCTGTTTTTCCTTTTTAGAGAATCTTGCTAAAGGCTGTCTTCACTCTGGTTTGCAGCGCCATTCAATCACATTCTGTTTTTGCTCTTTTAAAGGTTTGGTTTCACTGCAGTATAACTTTCAGCATCTGTAAGAGCTCTCTGTGGATCGCTGAACAATAGGGGGGAACAAAACCATTGCCAGCTCCGTATGAACTGAAGCCTGTACTTTAAAATCTTCTGGGTCTTAATGCATCCATCTAACTTTGAGGTCCTGATTGATCAGTGCTGGGAATAGCATCAAATTCCAGCTGGTTGTGATGTGCCAGGTCACGATTAAACTGTCTCGTTTGGGACGGGGGAAGGAAAAGGAGATGAATAAATCCATATTTTGCAATTCCTTAAAAAGGCAGGAATCCTGTAACTCTACAGGTGTGGAATAATTTTGGCCGCTTATTCCTTAGGGCCTCAGAGCTTTTCTACACTGAAGTCAGCAAGGAATGGTCTTATGGGATCAAGCTGTTAGAGAAGTTGGGGTATGGCACTACCTATGATTTTTGTGTATAAACCCCAAAGTATTCATAGCTGGTTTAGCAATATTTTGAACTCTTGTCCAAGCTGTGCCCTTGCAAACTGTGCAGTAATATCACAAATAAGTTTTTGTATGTAACTTAGAAAGCAGAAAGGTTGCATTTTGTTTCATTTAATTAGGTGAGGAATCCCTTAGTTAGAGAAAAAGGCTGTCCTAAATGAATCCCTCTCAAATATATGAATTGCATTAAGGTCTTGAGTATGTTATTTCAAAAATGTTTCCTCAACATATGTTTTTTTTTCTAAAATACTGAAGTTTGGAGTTATTAGATATGTTAAATGGAGGTGCTGTGTAGTGAAATTTCAGCTCAGCATAAAATAATGCATTTGTTTGAATTTCTTCAAACGCATAAAACTTTTAAAGATGGAACTGCAGATCAGAATTTGTACGTACTGTAATGTTTTAGTGTAGAGGTGTGGTGTAAGTGACTGAATTCACCAACAAAAATAGAGCAAGTTTGTAGGCTTCTAAAATACACTTAATTATAAAGGTGGTCACTTCTTGTGTCAAGTAATAGAAAATAGGAAAAGCTATTATAAAGAAAATGTAGAAAAATTGTTTTCCTTTATATTGATAGACTTATTTCTGAATTTAATTTTAAAATTTATGGTCTTCCTTTTCAATCATATCCCAAACTGCTATTTTGAAAGGTGCTGATGAATTGCTAAAACCACGGAGTGGATATTCTGCTGTTGTAATGTCTGTTCCTTAATTTCTTTGATTGGAATATTTAACACAGCTTTCTACTTGCTTATCATAGATAATGTTGCAATTAATTGCCACCTCCGTTTTCTGTCTTTTCTCCCACCTCAACTTTACTTAACTTTCTGGTCTAAAGATTCATGAAAATAAATCTCTCCTGAAACTTCAGAATAATTAGTCTTTTGACTTTAATGGTAGATCTTGAGAAAGGGACTTAGATGGGCTTTCCCTGAAGTTTAAATTCTCCTCCATCCTTTACAGCAGAATGCTATGATGTTGCACATAAGCAACCAGAAAAACACATCTTTTTGCCCCATTACATTCCAAACTGCTCCTTAAGGAGAAACATTTAAAAACCCAACAACTTTGTTTTTCAAGACAAAACAGTGTGCTCAAAAGTCTGAACTGTTAGTGACTTTTATA
The DNA here is from genome assembly GCF_000737465.1 of Haliaeetus leucocephalus. Taxonomy (NCBI): domain Eukaryota; kingdom Metazoa; phylum Chordata; class Aves; order Accipitriformes; family Accipitridae; genus Haliaeetus; species Haliaeetus leucocephalus. The sequence goes on from NW_010972587.1 coordinate 8,121,365, forward strand.
TTTTTTCTTAATTCTTATCTGTGACTGAAATGAGGACTGAATGCATGTTTAACATATTATACATATGGCATGTATTAGGCATATATAGTACTGTCAGAGTAAGTTGGTTTTTTTTCTCCTTCTTGGGAGAAAATTTCCTGAAAGATTCAATGCACTATATTAGTAATCACTCTTAGACCTAGTATGAGGCATTTCTTACATTCTTAACTTGAACCAATAGGAATATAGATCTGCATTTAAATGTGACAATCTCCAGAGCATTCATTGTAGTTAAGCTAAAATAAATGATATATGAAATATGCCAGTTAATAAACAGTTAATAAACAGGTGTTATTTTATAAGAGGCCCCATTGCGTTGTTCTGTTTGGCAAGGTTATTCCCTTTCCAATTCATCTATCTATAAACAACACTCAAATATGAAAGCACTGATTTATTTTAACACACTGAACTGCTGTTCCTGACCTATATTATTCTGGAACATCTGTTGCCCTAAATTTTTAGGTTTTGAAGTAGTCTAAAGCCTACAATATTTAGTCAGGTCTTGTATTGACTTTGTCTGAAATTCCTCTTTGATGCTCATGTTGCTTGAACGATGACTTCAGATTTGACTCTTTAAAAACAAGCCTTTCTTTCATTGTCCCAAGGTTTCAGTCCATTTCCCGCCTCTCCTTGTGAATTCAGAGTTTTAGAATTATCTCAGCGTTTTTTGACTGTTCCTCTTGGTCACTCTGCTCTGGCTCTGTTCATGCGTATCCTTCCACTGTCTTTGGAACAGTTATCACCTGGTTACTCTTACTAGTGCTCTCATATTTTCAGGAGTCTCCTCATTTAGTCACTTGGATATTTTGAAAAACATACTGAGTGATAATTCCTGAAACCTCCAAAAATGTGGAAATATTTTTAAAAAGCATCCTTTTAATTCCTTTTAACCTAAAATCAGGTTTTCCCATTTGTTTATATGTGTGTGGCTTGCAGGATTAGCAATGCAATGTATAACTCCTTAAATAAAATAATTATGTGATGGCTTGCTATTTAGTCATTGCATTTTAGCAAAGTTCCTTAACCTATTGGGAAGATTTGAGTCCTGGGAAGTGTTTTCTTTCTTCATTTAACACAGGGATGATAATTTTTATTCTGAGATGTTTTACATTAATCTATATAAAACACCAAATATGACAGGACTCATAATCCCTTTTGGATGTCATTTAGTTTCCCATCCACTCTTTTTTTCCTGCCCTGTGTTCCTCTGCCCTTCACTGGTCTAGCTCTCCCCTTGGTCTCCTACTGCCTCAGCTCCCTTCTCCTCCCATGTGTGTAAACCTGGATTTTGCCCTCCAGATCTCCCCAGCATACACTCATTTCCCGTTGCCATTTTCTGCCTGTGCTATGCATTATATTGAGGCTTGGCCTGTTGGACTTAGAATAGTTTGACTTGATGCCAGGGAAGCCTTGAGAAGGGATGGTCTTGCTGGCTGCTGACAGCTTGTTCCTGAGCAAAGCAAGGGCAGGTAAACTTCGTTCTCTAATGAGAGCAACAATTTTTTTTTTTGCTCTTTTTTCCATTGGGAAATTTGACCTTTTTGAAAAAGGACAAGCGTCTCATCAAAGTTTAAGGAAGATGTGAAGTTTATACAATGCCCTGATTGTAACAGCTTAGCAAAAACAGGCAGTGGTTTGTTTACCCCATTCTTAGATGAAATTTGAAAGGGAAAAAGAAATCCCACCACCAACAGAAGTCCAATATATATGTTAACATCTAAGCCAGTGTTCTGGGCTCCTTTCAAAGCCAGTGGAGGAAAATAGGCACTCTGGGCATGACTCACTTAAAGCCAGTGTCAAAAATGATCGGATGAGTGCTTATTTCTCAAAGGTAGACATCTAAAGTTTGGAGTGTGTTATCTCACTGAAGAATCCCTTCAGGGATGTGGAGCATTCACTCTGGAGCAACAATCAATAGTAATTTTGTTTTTGAGAAACAAACCTTCTGATCTTTAATTACTGCTTTTTTTTTTTTTTAAGCATCAATCCTTGTAATAACATAAATCAAAGTGGCTGAATAGGTACAATTGATTCTCTTCCAGAAATGTTTCTGTATATTTTCTATCTTCTGTATGATGGGAAGTGTGAAATTTTGTGAGGAAATGTTTGTGCTTTCTTAATGCTCAGCTAATTGGGCCCTTGTATACAACATAAACATTTTTGGCTGCAAGTGATGTGGACTTGGCCTCTGTTTATTTGTGTTTATTCAGAAAATTGTAACTGCTAATTAGTGATCATGTCACTCTGACAACAGAGCCATTTAATTTTGTTCTCCTCCTTTGGAAGGGGGAGGGAGTGAGAGGGAGGAGGAGGAGGGTTTGGAGATTTTAGCATAGCTTATTGTCTGCACAGATGAGAAGCTTTGCTGCCCTGTAGCTTGTGTATTGTCCCATAGAGTTTTGGTAGCTTGACCCGCTCTTCAGTCTGTTGACCCTTGTCTTTCTGCTCAAGCTTGTGCCTGTCTGATGCTAATTAGAGAGCTGTTTTCAGCTGTGTTGTCCTGAAAGCAGGATCTTGTCCAAAGACCGCATTGGTGGTCCCAAACAGAGTGATGCAACACATTTTCCCAGTTGCCCTAACTGCCTGCACTCTGAGCATTTACCATACGAGACACATTATATAGTTATTAAGCGATGAGGTTAAGATACCAAGTGCTCAAACACTGTAGCGTTGGCGTGCTCTCCAACTAGCCAGATAACACATTCATTAAGGAGTATGCTGGTGTCCTGCCTGTCTGCGGTCAGATTCTGTTTTAATTCTTTTAAATGTAGTGCTGATGCAAAACTTGGAGCGCTAGATAAAAGGCTATTATATTGGAGATTCAAATAGTGCAAGACTTTTTGTGTGCTGGGCTGCCTTTGCATTCCTCCTAAAAGTAGCACAGAGGAACTAATAAGCACTTGGTGTCAGAGCTTCACAGAATAACTTGAATATTTTGCAGCAGCTTGATGAATAGAGCAAAAAACCATGTATAAATTACCCTCGAATGATCTGTTTCTATTCTTTTCTTTGTCGTGGAGGACTTGGTAAAACTATGAATCTTGCCAATAGAATTTTTGGTTTCTGAATAATTACTATAACGTTATGTTGCACCAATCCACTAGACTATCCCATAAATGTATTGTCAAATACTTCAATAGAAAACGGACTTGCCCGTGAGATAAGGTAAGTATAGTCTTTGCAAGTACATCTCGAAATAGCTAGGTTGGCTTGGAAAGCATATGAACTAAAACTTCTGTTTATAGTTTTCTGATTTTTTCATTGTGTCATGATTTCATATAATTTGAGGAAGGTCAATGATGGTGTTGTTCAGAAACTGCAGATGTTTGGGGTTTTCTTCTGTGTTTTTTTTTTTTCTTGTTTTGGTTTTTGGTTGTTTTTTTTGTTTGTTTTATTGTTCATGGCCAGTATTAGGAATGATGTGATAAAGTTTGCTTACTAGTCCATTATAAATTGAGAACCATTTTTAAAAACCAAGCTACTTTTTGGTTAGGAAAGGCACAAGAATTAGTTTCTGTTATCTTGAAGATTGCTTTATGTATTCATCAGATGAATAATTCTAGAATACTTATACTCAAACCCAGCTGAAACTGAGTTTTATATGCATATTTACACGTGTGTAAAGTTTACTCGGTCAAGGAAATAGAGTCTGCAAAAACCTGAGAAATGTTACAAGTTTTACTTCCAGAAATTTTTGTTAGTGAGACCCCAGTGCTTTTTTTGAGTGAAATTTGTGAGCAAAAAGGGCTGTGTACAGTCCCTTTTTAATTGGGAGCTGTGGGCCTTATTATTTGGAACTGATTAGACAATGCTAAAGGATCCTGTCAGTTAAGATGGAAAACTGACTTTCTTGCTGAACATTTTTAAAAATTGCAAATAGCAGCCTAGAATGCAGCAGGGTAAGGGTGATTATTAGTGTGTTAAAAGTTTGTTGGTACATTTGAACATTTAGAGAAGTACTATAATAAGTAGATTGCCCATGGGATGGAAAAAGCCCATCTCCTGCTCTACAGTCATCTTGTTTGTTCATCAGATTGAAAAATTACTACATAGAAGAAAAATTATAGGAGTAAAAGCTTTTTAGCGTGTGTATCTGTGGTTTGTAATGTAGGAACGTGGATTTCGTGTGTGTGTGCATTTTGTTTCCAGTATCTTTGCTGTGAGTGATTAGTGCTGAGCTTTCTGTGATCCTATCACAGCCCCAAATTGCTCTTAAACAGGAAACTTCGTCTGATTGTTTTTAAAAAAGTGTGCTTTGGCTGATGTATTTGGCATGTACCTTGTCTGTGACTATAGTTATAAGATATCTTACTATTAAGTGAACAAGAGGAAAAACTGTAATATAGAAAAATGTCATGACACATAAGGTCTCTTCAAGTGTTTTTAATCACAACTCTGCTTTCCTCTTCCTAAAGCAGCGTGGAGCTTTTCACTCCTTCATCACTCTCTGGTTTACAGATATCTTCCTGAATGTTACTTTGCTTCCAAACAGCTTCATTTTTACTCTGTTAAAGAAAAAAGCAGAGCTAGACTCCTCTGCTTAGAACCCATGACTCTCTGAACTTGGTTTTGTTTTCTACTACCTGAACGTTTTTCGAAACATAAAATACTTTTGATTTCAAAACTAGTATGCCGATGCCATGTGATGTAAGGGTTCGCGTAGTAGTTTGTTTAAAAATTTACATTCTGCTTATGTGGGAAATGTACACAAATATTTTACCTCTAAAAGTGAGCAAAACTATGTAAAGACTAGTGTGAAATTCTCTGGTTTTATGAGCTAAATATAAAGTTAGACTACCTAGAGATTGTTTAAAAAAACTCCTGGAACTTTAGTACTGATAGCCTGTGTAATTTTATTTCATTTTACTGCAACTGTGGATGTTGTTCTTATCTATGTTGCTAATGTTTTATAGTCTTACTAAACTATTTGAGTCAATACACTCCAAGAGTTAATTCCATGTACTCCACTTTCTTGCTTCTACGATGAAAACACTTTTTTTCTTCTAAGTTAGAGAGCTGTCTTCCCCCACTAGTTTTGTGTAAGAGCATTGTTTCATTATTCCTGCTGCATTCTGAATGTTTTATTTATTTATGTATTTCTCCAGTGGAGTGGGGTTGGAAAAGGTCATTAAATAATTGGGCATTTTCCATCCCCTTTTTCTCACAGTAAATCAGATCTTAATGCTCAATTACTCTGCAGCTATTCAGGCTATTGCAGTGTAGGTATGAACTGCTACATTCTAATTTGGCAGTATTTTAGAATTTCTCTGTTGGCTTTTCTACCGACACTTCTGCTATTGATATAAATGACTGCATGATGCAAGGCAAAGAAGAGTCAAACTCGAGGTGTAACAGAACATTTTCTTTAATACTAAATTTCTAGATGTGCATCTTTAGCTACAGTGCCTGTATCTTCAAATCGTCATTTGCGATGCCTTTTGTATGGCTGTGTTTAAAATTATGAGTAAGTCTTTTAACTTGACGAGAGTAAGTTCTGTGATGATAATTATCAGCAACATTTGACTTTTAAACATTTCCCATGTTGACACTGATTTTCATATTATAGCACTTAAAAAACAGAAAGGCTATTGTGTATGGCAGTTTATAGTTTTTTAATGCTAGCTCATACAAATTCTAGCCCCTAAGCTGTCATTTCTTTAATAATTTTCCCAGCATTCTTTGATCATAACCTTTTTTCTCCTTAATAAGACTGTACGAATGGTCATACTAGATCAAATTGCTCATCCATCTAGCTTGCTATTTTGTTCACAGGAGTGAATAGGAGGTGAATAGAGGTGTGTATGAGAGCAGAGGAAAACAGTGATACTACCCTGGAACCTTAATACCAAAGATCTGCATTTTGGATGTGCACTGAATATCCATTAGAGCACGTGTTAGAAACAGTAAAGCAAAATCCTCACTTCATATTTCACTTCCTACATACCATTGAATGTTTACACATCTCTGCCCTGTGGCTTTTTTGTGGTCTTTTTTTCCAGTTTGAAGGATCTCAGTCTGTTTAGCCTCTCCTTGTATGGAATATGTTCATCTTCTTCCTATCTGTATGATTTCTAATTCCCTTTTTAAGAAAAAGAAAACAAAACTAAGCATGGGGCTTCAAAATAAATAAATAAATGGGTGGACCCATAAGTATATAGCATGAGATAATGATTTTTTCGAAAAAAAATATCCTTGTATCCTACTTGAACGTTAAAATAAGTGAACATTAAAACTCAGGTTTAAGAATATCTTATAACTACTGAGATTTTTTTCTTCATGGACAATAGCTAGGTCAAAGTCCATTACTTTCTATGTAGGTATACTCAGGATATGTTCTGCTTGACTATATAGACATCTATAGAATATATTAGGATTTACTCATACTGAATTTTGTCACATAATTGATTGCCTGATTGCAAAATATCATGATGGTTTCCTGCAACTCTTCAAAGTTGGCATTCTTTTTTATTATTGGATTACAAACAGCAAACTGTCATTTTGTTTTCACCATTACTCCCTTCTTCCCCTACTCTCATTTTTTAATAATTTATTAGTATGAGGAACAGCAGAGGTCCTTTCTGGATCTTTCTAAAGACCTTGTGATGGGTGTTAAGAATTTATTCTGAGCCTTTCATAAGGTTTATGTGTTTGTTCTAGCTGCCATGTTTTAAATGAAAATACCATTTTCTTTCAATTCCATCCTTACATGCCAGCATTGAACTATTAAGCTTTTTGTCAAAATCAGTGAAAGGTAGTGGAAATTCACTGTCTTTTCAGAAGAAATCACCAAAGTTGAATCTGTTAGGATGAAAGCAAACCTTTGATCTACTTAGTAGCACTATTAAACATGTATTTTTCTATTTTAATCTTTCTTGTATTGCATTTAGCTCCATTTGAACATTTGAAAGTATTAGAAGATCTGATTCTCCTTTTGTTGAATTTTTACATCAGAATTTTCACCAACATAAATAGTTACTCCCACTTTATACAAATTAAAATAAGAAGACTCACCATCTTACTTGCACTAGATATGGTAGTGAACAGATTTTTGAGAGAGAAACTGTTAAGCCCAGGAAGGTACAGGCAGTTTGTCCTTCATGAAGGTACATGTGCTTTATTTAAATACGCAGGAAGATTTACCTCCGACTTAGTTTTGCTAGGCTGCTTGGGAACTTCTCACAGTGCTGTTTCATCTTGGCTAACCTACATAATTTCCTGCCATCAGCATTTTTTCCATCTCCTCTAGGTCATTAATAAATACATGGAACAGTGTAAGTCTCAGCACAGCTCCCCAGGGCACACCACTGTTAACTTCTTTGTGTGCTGAGAGTTGGCCATTTATTAATATTCCTTTGCTTCCTACCTGTTGGCCAGCTTTCAGGCCATGACAAGACTTTACTACTCACTCTGCGGTTACCAAGGTTGTGTTCGGCTTTTATTTTTTATTTTTTATTTTTTTTAAACAGCCTCTGATGTAGGACATGTAACCTACATTCAGTGCTTCTTCCTTATCCGCTGTTTTCTTAACTCTCCCAAAGAGTTCTAACAGCGAAGAGAGGCAATATTTCACTTGTAAGGGCTGTACTTCTTTTCATCCCTGTAATGCTCATCAAAATGTTTTATATCTCCATGTAGATTCAACCTCATGGTCCTCAACATCCAGTTATTTTTCACTTTTAAGTATGCTACATCTTACCCTTCAATAAAAGAGGGTAAGCAGAAAATCATAATTCAAGTTGATGGTGTGTGGTAATGAATGATGCAGCTAGATGTTTTCCAGTGAATGTGTAGCACTGGTGTCCCTTTATTCTGATGCCTACTAGCAAAGAAAGTGAAGTTTTATCTACATAGGTTAAAGGTTTTTTTCAGTTACCTTTTTTGTAAAGCATATACTTTTGGTTACTTGAAATAAGACTGAAATTGCACCTTGAAGGTAATTTACAGGATTTTATTCTTACTGAATAAAAGAGCCTCCTCCTTCCTATATACCATAATTAACTCAGCATATTAGAAACTGTAAAATAGTTTATTTTTTAATTTGGTGTTATTACAGTATTTCTTTAATGTAGTATTTCTCTTGTATGGTATCACCCATTTGGCTTCCAGTTTACCTTCTCTGCTTTTCACTTCTTTCAACAGTTAACATAGTTGCTATTTTTTATTTTGGGTTCATTGCCCCATTTCACACTTGTTCCTGATACTCTCAAATGTGAGAGCTAAGTAGGCTGTTTGCTTGTTTTAGCTGAATTGCAATTTATAAAAAGAAAAGTGTTTTGTTTAGAAGCAAGCACAGATGCAGTAAGTTCGGTAGCTTGTATGTAGAAAAGCAAAGCTGGGTTTATCGCTGTCTAAAACATTTCAGGGTGTTGCCACTGTCACTTTAAATTCAAAACTATCAAAAGTCCATCTTAAGTCTCTTCTAATTTAATGTAAAATTTGTTTAAAAAAAAAAATAATTGCCATGACGTCTGCCATGTTGGCACTTCAGAGATCATGGGCAAGAGCTCTGCTATCACAGGATTTGTATGTATGCGTAGACTAGATGTGGCCATATGCAAACCCATTACTGGTTTAATATTTAGAAATTTGGATTATTTTGGGGCAGGCCATGGGTATTTTAAAGCATGATGCCTGTGTTACATACTTTATTTTCTCAGCTGATGTTATTCAGATTATCAATTTTTTGAAGTAAGAAAAAATTAATGTGGATGAAAAGAAGATTAGCTGCAACAAGATCATGTGCTGGTGTACTTGAATATATCCTTGTGTTTCAGTATTTAAGTGTGTTGTTGCACTAATTACATGGGTATATATGGGGATACAAGTGTGTGGATCACTCAAAGCTTTCTTTTATTTAGAAAAACACATTAAAAGCAGAAGAAAAATGATTCTATACTAAATATTATGATGAATTCTTCCCTGAAGAGTGTGGGGGGAAAAATAGCTTTGAAGAGGGGGGTGTCTAGTTCTATTAATAACCTGATAATAAATTTCAATGTCAGAAGGCTGCTGGGAAGCTGAAGACCTTGTCTTTTGGCTTAATTTGCTTAATTCTTCATAGAGACTGTTCCTTTGGGAAGTACTTAGGTAATACCATTTATTTAGCATGTTGGAGGTAACAAAGTAAGCAATTCATAGAAGGCTGCTTCGATTGATAATGAGTGCTGCTGCTTTTCATCTTGATCTGCTACTTGAGCAGTGAGACGGGCAGAGATACATAGCTGTTCTTTTACACAAGAACTGGTTTCTTAAAGCTTGAAGCTATTCCTTGTCACCCTCCCTTGCCTCTTCCCAGGTGAGGTACCATGTTCTAGTTGAAAACATCTAACCTTCTCACTAACTAAGAAAATAGAGAGGTGGTGGGTCTTCTGTCACTTGTACTTGCTCTGGAGTTGTGATGGGTTCCAGCTGAGAGCAGGCTTTGTCGTGTAGCATCTAGTGTGATCACACAGCAGAGAAAGACCTTGTGCTGAATAGATTTTTCCAAATAGATGAAGCGATAGATTAGTGCAAACCGAAGGCCTTCCTTTTTTCTGGAACGTAATGCTGTTCCTTAGCATTCAGAGATGACAGACTACCATCTTCATCCTGTGAGGGCAGTCAGGAAAGGGGCTCACCTTGTAGAAGAGCTGGTGATTGAGGGGGTCTTTCGGTTAGGTGCATGTGCATGGAAGATGTAAATGTTAGGTGTAAGCATCGATGCTCTCAAGTGCTCCTTCAGAAGACCCAGGAGGTAAGTTGGGAGGGTGGTGAGAGGTTTTCTTCCCCATTGTGGTAGGACCCTAACAGTAGGGTTGAGAATCCCTGTGGGCCGGAGCAGCAACACGTCCATGATCAGCCTGGGTCACTCATGTCCTTCTGGACAGGCACATTCACACTGCTTAAGACCTGAAAGCGGTTTTAGCTCTTGTTCTTCCTTCATCACAAACAAAGAGATTGCTTTCACTTTCTTCCTTTAAGACCCGGTTCATGGTTCCTGCTCTTTTCCCTACTTCACCTTTTGTGGCCTCATGGTAGCAAGGAAAGGTGGCCATGCAGGTCTTTCCAATTGTCTGGGCAGTCCTTGTTGAAGGAAGATAATTGGGCATGTGTGGCTCCAAGTAAGTGGTGACTTATCTTGAACTGGGGAGGTGTGTGTGTGTCTTCATTTGTTCAGCTGTTAAAAGCTTCCAGGACGTGCATGCTTTCTGCAAAGCCTTTGTCTGCTGTTACTCACTCGCTGTCGCTGTACAATTTGCTTCATACTTTTGTTTCTGCTGAAAGTTCTCAATAGGATGTGCTCATTCACACCTAAATCATCCCATCTTTCTGGCCAAAAAGTAATTGTGCATTCTCATAATAAAATAAAAAAAAAAAGCATATAGACGTCTGGGTCATTTGTTAGAGGATGACATCTTATAGGTCAGGGCAGGAAAAGAGCTGCTGCTATATTGATTTGGAATACCACAGAGTATTTCTTGAAGGCTGGAAGTCATTACTTTTACAGACCTGTTATGTCTTATGTGCTCAGCATAAGCTTACTCTTTTGGCCCTCGCTGTACGCTCTCCTGCTGTGGTCCAAATGTTTCATATGCTGGCTACACAGCCTTGCTTCCGCCTCGTATCAAACACAGCTGATTCACAGATCTGTGACCTTTCACTGATCTGCTGGTGTATAGTCCAGAAATGTGGGAGGGACAGAGGAGCTCTGTTATGCTTTGGAAAATGTGTTATAAGAAACAGATTCTTAGTACCAGCTTTATAAAATAGGGATTCCCTTTCATAGGGTCTCATTTGCCTTTGGCAGAACAGCCTCACAACTCTCTGCATGGGTTGTGTTGTGAACCCTTGCATAAGTGCATGTTTGTTGTGTGAATAGATGCCTTTTTCCCTGGATGCTGCTTCCATGGAACAATGTGTTAGACTTTTATGTCAGACTTCTACGAACTGGAGACATTTGCTTTTGTATAAAATCATTTGGGTAAAAGTCCTTTAGAGCTAATCTAGGAAGGAATTGAACAGAGATGTCTTTGCTGCTTATTCAGAAAGTACTGAGCTGCAACTTGTTTCATAGTCCGAATAGAGAGGTAGGGAACAAACTTAAGAGAAAGTTTAAGAAAACAAAGCAGGAATTTTCAGAAGGGTTACAGGCATAATTCAAGCTGATCAGCTCAAAAAAATGTGAGAAATTAAGGGAGCTAGTACTGATAGCTTCTTTTTACAAATGCAGATCATTAAGATGGGTCGTTATCTGCACGCACTCTGTATTGCTTTCAGTACATTTAATTTTGATGACTGGAAAGACTTTGCATTCCTCCACCTGCTGCTTTTTACAGTCTTTAAACATAATGAAAATTGCAGGCACCTTGTTTCATGCTTAAAAAGATTTTCATGTGCCATCTCACTTGGGCTGCCATAAAAGTGTTAGTGACCTGATAATTGCAGACTTCAAGTTACTTCAAGTAAGCGATGAAATGTGAGCATTTCAGATAGTTGGCATGGAAAGAGGCAAACAAGATTTGTTTTTCCAACAATAAAGGTGACATTTTGGTATTCTAAGTAATATACGGTCACATATTTACAAATAAGGTGTGTATGTGTGAATAAAGAATTCTTCTGTACGTACAGGCAGGCACTGGACAAATTTGCTCAGGAGCAATCACTTCCAAACTTCTATCAAGTACACCAGCATTTAAAGAAATTCATGGGTAACATACTGACTGATATTTTGTTATTGTATTGGTCATAACTGTAAGCACAGAGTAGCAACTCTTGCATTATATATGGTATTTTTAAAGCCTATAACCTACTTCATGTGCTACGAGGACACAAGGAATCTTTGAAAGGAGAATTTGGTGTGAAACATGATTGTTTGCAAAGCTAACAAATCCATTGCTGATCTTTCATTTTTCCTACTGCTAAGCTATTCAGATAAATCCAGATCTTTCTGAAGCTAATTCATTGTCTAAATCCCATTTCCATCATTGAAGCAAGATCCAGATATGCACTTCCACTAAAATCTTAAAAGCTCTTTTACATATCTTTTCAGTTTTTCTGCCCTGAAAGGTTGTTCAATGAAAATATTCACACCTAATATTTTTCTTCCAGGACTATTATGTTTGCTTAGGTAATAAGTAGAATTTTATGCCTCTCCACCCGCAACAGAAGACAGAAAATTCCCAAATGGGATCCTCTACGGTGATGAGTGCCTTCAGTGCAGGCTCAAGTGGAGGCCCAAGCACTGAGCTGCTATTTTTCTTTTCAACTGGAGAAAAACGTATAATGTCTTAGCGATATTACTTGTACAGTTCCCTCTAGTGATGTAATCCCTCTCCATTCCATCAAACTAATGTCTTCCAAAGAAAATATATAAAGGAAGAAGGGAGGAGGTAGGACTATTTATAATTATTTTCATTTGTCAAGCAAGTTAGTGCTTGTTCTGCCTTTATTTTACTTCTTGTGCTTGAAACTGAGTTCTCCATTAACAGCATATGTGTACCCACATCACTATAGTATTTGAGCTCCTCATAGTCTTTGTAATATTCATCATTACAGCAAGGTAAATATTTTTTTTATTGCTCTTCTACAGAAAGGAATTACAGGTCAAGAAGTTTTTTAAAGTTAGATCGCTAAAGAATTTCTCTGTGTATTTAAATGATTTCAGTAGGCATTAAAATTCTGGTAATCTGAGTTACGTGACACCACCAAGGCTAGAGCTGCATCGCCTTTGCTTGAGGTGAGTGTGGCAAACAGTACTGATGGGTACTGATCCTCTAAGCTCCTCTTTCATTAGATTGCAGAGCTAACGTGTTTGGCAAAGCCAGCTCTAAAAGCTCCTCCATCTTGTGAGGCTTCTGTTGGTCTCTGGGACATAGAGGCATAATTTCCTGCTTTTCCAGATGGTTCAATGTGACCTGGAGCTGCAGCAATCAGCTGATGTTAAGAGACAACCTTATTACCCATCCCTCTAACAAAATGTACAGCACACATTATTTAAGCAGTGAACCGGCAACAAATTAAATAGTTGTACTGTTCATCACAGAACCTTAATTAATAAAATCTGACTCAAAGTGAGCAAGTCTGCCCCTAGGCACATCATTGTCATTAGATATTTGAAAGAATCATGGTAACTTTTTTCATATGTTGTTGTTATTGTTGTTGTTATAATTGTTGTATTTGGTCCTGGGATTTCGTTCTTGCTTTCAGGAATCCTGAAAGTCCGAAAAGTTACAGAGGAAGGAAGGAATACTGTACTGTTGTGTGGTAAAGTATTGCCCACATTGTTCTGCCTGTAACTCATAGGGGTTTTATTTATCCCCTCTGGTTGCTTGCTGCTTTATTCCATGCCTGTTGTTGATATTTTTAAAAGGAGACTGAAGGTGAAGTAAGCATTGATTGAGGATAGATAAACTGCTTCAATAAAAGAGTCTGAAGCTTTTTGAATTGCGTCTTTGGGGCAGGCCTTGCAAAAAGCCTGGGGCAGATGCGCTAAACTATTGCTACTGTCAGAATAGTAGCATTACTCAGTCAACTTTAATTAAAACAAAATATTTGGATTAAAATATAGGGACTCTGTAGAGATTTTAAAATATGATTTTTTTAAATGACATTGTAAAGTGAACTTATATTTAGCTTAATAACAGAAAAGAAAAGCCTTATCAGTGAACAGCTAGCCCTTTGAGTTCAAATATCTTTAATTTTTCAACTATTTTACTTTTTTTTTTAAATTGTATGTGTGTGGAATGACAGCGGAAAGCAACTGAATAATGCAGTATTGTGGGGAGTATTTTAGCTATAGTATTCTAGGAGTAGTCTAATTGCCATTAGAATACTGTAATCACTCCATATTCTCAAATTGCTTAGATTAGCAATCTACTTTATTAACCCTTTTTAAAGGGAAATTTTACTCTGAAAATGAATCTGGCTATATTCAGTGCCATTATTTGCCTTTTTTGGCCCTCTACCCTGGCTATAGTTAACAGTGTTCCGGACATAAATGTGAGAAGACCCTGGAGACTTGGAAGTGCCAATAAAATGGGACGCATCAGAAACAGCGGACTTACTTGGGCTGTAGAAATCAGGTGCATAAATAGCATTGCTATTGGGAACAGGTAGCGGCGTGCATGGCTTGTCTGAGTAGCGATGGCAGGACTCCAGTGCGTATTCAGATGTCTTTTTAGGTATGGGCCCCTAAACCAACATCTGACTGACCACTATAGCCTCTTATGAATATAAAACTTGCTAGTGGTGAAAGTTGCTACTAAAGTCTTAAGAACAGAAATGATGTTCTGAAATGAAGTCATGACTCTTTTAAAGTTACTGCTGAAGCCAAGCATCTGGAGCTAGAGATTTAAGTGAAATGTGAATGCTAGGAATGCTTTTCTTATGCATGTTGCATCAAACATTGACATTGCTGTAGTAGTACCAGACATTTGAACTCTGAAAAGTATCAACTTCTGCAGAGTATAGAAGGGCCTACTTGTGTAGTCTGGAAGTGGTAGTAAAGAGAATTGTGCTGATTTCCTGCTGATCTTATGAATGCATGTACAAGGTATGATTTTTCTTTTTTTAATGCTGATTTGAAAATGTGAACTGTTTAGTGTAGCTTCAGACCAGCTTGTTCAATGAAGCTCATTATTACAAAGCTGTGAGAGGTTTAAATTTAGGTTTGTTTCTGTGCAGACTACCAGTGCATTTACTGATCCTTTTGCAAGAAATATGATGGCAAAGATCAGTAATACCTCTATCTTCTGTATACGTATATGGAGAAAAAGAAATAGTTTCAGGCCTTCGTGGTTACACAGGTATTAGTATGAATCTTCCCCTTGTTGCTCCAGCAAAGTAGTTACATTTAGGTATCTATTCTTCAGTAAATTCACCTGGTTTTAATAAACTGTGTAAATTTTAATGGAGGCTATTTAATATTGGGATGGAAAAAACTATCCTGCTAGACAGTTAAAAAAAACCAAACTTGTGTAAAGAGTGCACAGTAGGATGTTGGTTTTTAACCTGTCTCTGTTGGGAAGCATGGCCAGGTGGAGGGCCATTGACAAGAAGATGGGACAGTGTGTGTAACAACCAAGTGTTGGTCCTTTTGGCCAGAACCATTTCTTCTGTTAAGAATTGGCAGTGCTGTCCAAAATTGTTGATGTTCTCTAACTGTCCTGTTTAAGCAAGGTTGATAAACTCAATTCTGTTCTTGATTTGATTATGGATGAAGGAATCTATTTTTCACATTGATAATGGTTATGTAGGTTGTGTATAGCAGGGTGGGTGCAACAGCATGTGCACTTATTCCAGGTTGCCCTTCACACTTTAGAACCTAGAAATTTTTACAGTGCAGTATGAAAACAAACCAACATCATGTACAGAGACTGGGGGTAGGGAGGAAGGAGAAGATATCGAGGAGCTGTTACAGGACCTGCTTTTTCTACTGCAATGAATTTTTTGGGTAGTGAAGATGCTAGCTTTTTTTTTTTTTTTTTTGTTACTTAGCTAATAGTTGTTGACCTTTCAACATGATTCAAAGTTCACAGTAGTTAAAGCAATCTCATTGCCCTCTATGGCTTTTTGGGTCATGGCAGCAGAAAAGGCACTCGGACTCCTTGCCCTTTCATTTGGGAACTGTGATTTCATGTGGGCTTCCTGTTCCTGTGAGAAGATTGCTCTGAGTTGACTTCATTCAGAATCAATTACAGAAACAAAAAGTCAAGGCTGTCGGTGCTTAGTGTGCTGTTCAGTGCCTATTGAGTGTTTGTCAGGCTTTTTATAGACAGCCTGTGAACTTTAAAAATATAAAATGCTTACGTTCAGTATGGTGAATGGGGATTTAGCTAAACTACTCTTATTAACATTAACTGAATGCCTCTAGTATTTACATAGTATTTTACACTTTTGAAGTGCTGTACTAACATTGATTAATTTTCAAAACACCCCTGTACAGTACTGTAGGTGAGAAACTTGGTGACTAAATACCCATCAGCAGTACTGAGAATGTCCCCACAAGGGTATAACAAAATGACTGAACAAGAACGTTCTAAATTAAAAACCAGTTTAATTTAGTTTAACCTAATTTGCTAGCTCTAACTTTTGTTCATGCAGAACAGTAGATGACTGTGCTTGCTCTTAAGACTCCTGGCCCTCCTGGGCATAATGGGACAGTAGTATGAAAGAAACAATTCCACGTTTCTTTGCTTCCCCTCCTAAATTATGCTGACTGGTTTTTTGCACAAATATATTTAATGGGGTTGTGGTGCCTAGAGAGGGACATTGGAAGGTGTGAAGTTCATATGTACGTTAAAAAAACATAAAACAACAACATACTTGATGATAGACCTGTTGATGTAATCGGAGAAAAATAGAGGGGTGCATAGTCACCACAGCTCACAGTCAGATTTAAAAGTTTTCTGATTGCATTTAGGAGCAAGATTTCAGAACTTGGCATGAAGAAATTCTTAGCCAGACTATTAAAGCTGACATCAGCCAAAAGGGCAGATTATTTGAAATTTTGATCACTTGCTTGATAGAGTGGTTAAGTTCCTAAAGCCAACACTGCATCGTAAATCAACACTTGGTAAGAGAGGGCAGTACCTCTATCACTCTTTCCAACTATCAACAAGGAAAAAACATTCCTGTAAACTGATTAATTTCTATATTATTATAGCATCTGTTAAAAACTAACCAACCCTTACCCCACCTTCAGTTGTCCATAAACCCACCACTAGTACAAAATAGGGTAAAAAGAAAAAAATGAAGAAAATTTTAAAAAATTCCTATTCCTTTTAGTTATACTAAAATGTCTTTGGTTTTTTTGCTATTAAGGAAAATATGGGGGAAAAAATTCCTTTGTTTTAGTAGTGGAAAGGAAAAACTCTGTCCAACATTTAGTTTTAACTAGTCAGGCCCTTAATCTTCTTAAACGATACTCTTTCTAAAATGAAGACTTTTCCCTACAAATATTGGAAAAAGTTACCATATCTGGTAACTCTCTGCAGAGCAAAGTGGTAATAGCAGTGAATATCGAAGGCAGTTGCACACTGGTATTTTTTGTTTAGACTTATTTCCGACCTCTTGGGCTGAGGAAGTCACTGTGTAATTTATCAGGGAAAGGTTTTCTGACACACAATTTCTTTTCCTTCCGAGCCCGTCTGTGACTCTCGCAGCCACTTCCTCCTCTGTTTCTCAAGGTGCGCAGGAAAGCTAGGAAGTGTAGCATCATTTTGTTGACAAAAAGGAAGTTTATACATAGTGATTTCTGAATGGTTTTGCAAGGGAGGAAAACGACATAAAGGCATCTTCCCCCACTTGACTTAATTTTGCCTATTTTAAGAGCAAATTTTAGCTTCATGAGAGCCATCAGAACCTAAGGGCTTATGCAGAATGGCTGAATTGGGAAATCATGCTCAGGGAAAGAAATATGTGCATCTGTGGCTGCATGTTTGTGTGTGGCTTTTCTTTTAGAGCAGCTAATTTCACTCAGTGGGGTAATCAAAGCTGAAGAAGGGGTGTGGAAACTTTTAAAAGAAAGTAATCTGAAAAAAACCCCACCCAAATCCAAAACTTTTATTGGATGGAGTTGATATTTCTGACAAGGACTGTCATATATTTAGACAACTTTATGGATTTGTATTGAAATTTCATTTCTTTAGCAGGGCAAAGTAATTGTATTAATTACTGTGTGATTTCCCCCCACCCCCCAAATATGATCTAGTAATCCTATGTTCTTAAATGGAAATGAGAGAACACAGAAGGCAGGAGAAAAAAAAGCTGGAGGAGGGGGAAATGTCTTTTAATCTGACGTAGAACTGGAGAAATGTTAAAAGGTTTGGCTACTCAGAGCAGAACAAATCTGAAATCTTAGAGCAGCAAAATACTTGAGGCTCTGAAACTGTAATTCTCGAAATTACAGTGCTGAAAGCCAGTTTGTGCCATTATAGTATTGAATGTTGTTGTGCATGAAAGCATCACTTATAATAGAAAAATGTTACTGAATGTTAGATTCCTGCTGCTACTGTAATTATCTTCCTTTAGATTATATCTTTGTTTAGCTAGATGACTCTTAAAAAAAAAAAAAAAAGAAAATCAGCCAATAAAGCATCATTCATATAAAACAAATTCTTTGCAGGAATATTTGTTTTGGAATGCCTGAATTTTTATTTATACTTACCACTTTATCCCATGAGCTAAAGATCGCTCAGAAACCTAATCAGTTGGACTTTTTCTCCTGAACACTAGTTTCTAGTGGCTGTTAAGTTATTGTACCTTTCCTTAGAAATCAGAACTAGGGTATTGGTGAATATTTTAGATGTTTGGACTAAAAAAATCCCCAAACAACCCCAACAGATGCATTTAAGTTACTTTTTTTTTTTGTAAGACAGGATCTTTTTTACTCTTGGAAAGAAGTTGACAGATTAGACAGTGTTAATGGCAAAACAAGGAGATGTGAGTTTGCACCATAATATCCCCTTGGCAGTGAATATTAAAGTTCAAGAGATGACTTCTGTCATCTGACCGTAACCATGCTTCCAAAAGGGCTAAGTGGCTGCTTAAAAAATAAACCATGTCACTTTATTGAGGGTGTTGAAAGGTGGTGTTCTCTGTCTTTATGATTCTAGCTGTTATGTCAGTTTTACTACTGCTAACCCTGCAGAACAGGTAGAGTCATGGGAGGCTGAACTGGTTCATACATCACCTAGAGAATTGCTAATGAAGTTCCAGCTGCCAAATTCTGCCTGCAAATTAAAAGCATAGCATGGTTTCACCTTGTTTATGTGGCTATTTAATATTCTGCTTTGCCTTTTAATTTCTAATGAATCTGCTTGCTGCTCCAAAGCCTTACTCTTGTTTTTATGTTTGGCTCAAGATGGTTGTCCTGTACATTAATTTTAAGTGTTACTGTTGTGGGCACAGTAGATGTACTCTTATGTATGTCTTGTTGAGAACTGTAACGCTTAGCACTGCATTATATAAAATGTCACTGCAGTCAGAATTAGCCCACCATACTTTCACTCCTCAGTCATGGCAATATAAGCTTCAAAGGGGAACAGCTTGATTTGCAGATCCCTGGTTGGTTTTGTGGAGCTAACAGTTGGAGAGTGGTAACTTTTTTTTTTGTAAGCACATTTGATCTGGATTAGATGACTATAAACCTAGAACCAAACAGTAATTTTCACATTTTCTTTTCCAAGAGGAAGCGCTCCTTCATTTCTGGTTAAATGACATGTAATTCAACAGCTGTGACAGATGAGGAAATGTATCTATGTCCAATTATGAATTCCTCTGTTTTATGAATAGGAGCTATGATTGCAGCCATCGGTGTGGATTAGAACTTCCATTTCGTAGCATAAAACAGGCCATGCCTGAGGACCTGAAAAAGGGACATAAAGGGAGTTGTCATCAATGGGTAGCTGTAAGTTTGGTTTGCTTGAGGCAGTCATTCGTTCTTACCTAATTTCTGTCCCCATTGGGCTCCAGCATGGGAAATCCTAACAGAAGGGCAAGAACAACCACAGGTGTGTTAGATTGCTTTTAAAGAGAGATGCTGTCATAACACAGGTGTTTTAGGACTGGAATCCAGGGGCTCTGTGAGAGAATAGGGGCAGACAGAAACTAGCTTCCCTGAATTGTAATTCTAGGTAACAACCTTACAGTCCCTTCCCATCTTGTCTTTCCATCTCCCAAATTAATCATGAGTTTGATGAAGGGAATGCATGAAGTTTGAGTGATTCAGGATTAGTTCTGGGATCAGGACTGGGATTTCACAGTTCAAGGAAGAGGGTGGGAACTAAGCAGTGGCTGGGTTCTGCCCTGCTCCAGCCTGATGGGAACATGCAAGATTCATTGCACTTGTGCTGTTCTCCAAAATTAAGATTCTCCATTAGAAGGACTGTAACAACAGTCTTCTCCTGCTTTTACTCCCTGGCCTCCACTGGCAAAATGAGTACCAAAGTGGTGCTAGGTAGCTCTTTGTTCAGAAGAGCTAAAAGCACTGGGTTTAGGAAATCAGTTGCAATACAATAAGGATTTCACTTTTATATGAGTAGCTTCTTAATATATGATCTAATTAATCATAATAACCTCTGACTTCATTATCTCTGCAATGTAGAGCTTTGCACCATCTTCTTCACTGTAAATCCATACCTGTAAAATTAGTTCAAATGTTATTACTGTTAAGTGCATTGTTCTTTCTGAGTTGTTGCAAATTCTCTACTGGAATATTTCTGGCTATATTCAAAGAACAGTTTATCCACTTAAGCAAGGTTTGGGGTTTTTTTATATTAATGCTAAGTAGGCAAGCCACTGAAATGCCCGTGAATTATGTACAAAAAAATACTTGTACAATATTATATTTAGAGAGAGATCTTTCTGTACTTGTGAGAGTTTCAGAAGTGCTGGGGGGACATGCCAATATTTGAGTAGTCTATTTATTTTTCCTATAAAATCACTTTTCTAAAGCCAAGGAGTAATTTATGTGTATATCAACACCAATGACCAACTTTCTTTGTCTTCTTTCCAATCACGGATATCTGGGAGTATATACTTAGACCTGATTGAATGGCATGGATGAAAAGGGCTCTGCATTTAGAAGTCCATTTGTATAGGAGTTTGTACATCACACCAATGAAGTTCTTCATCTCCCACAATTGAATAAAAATAATCCATGCTTATAATTTCCTAGTAGAAAAAAACCAGAAGCCTAAAACTAAAAAGCCTAATTATAATTAATTGAAAAGGTTTTCTGCAGAAGCTAGTGGCAGTGATTTGCATAAATTCTCATTAAGGTGAATAATATATTTTCTTCAAGATCCATTAAACAAGCTTTAATCAGCTGAGCTTGAAAAACATCACCATGAAACTTCAGTTTCAAAGTAATTACACAGCATCTAAAATAAGTTCTGAAAAATTACAAAAACGTATCCAGGAGACATCAGCATCCTTCAGACAGTAAGAAGCCATGTAATAAATACCAAGAGGAAGGGTGGACTGTTGTTCCTGGCTTTAAGTTAATTCCACAAAGACAAAACATGCCTAGTGGGGAGGAAGCCTTGTGTCGCCAGTACAGTGGGGTGTCGCACTGGAGTGAGGTATCTGCAAACTAATTTTTCTGCTAGTTTCAAGAAGAGAACACAATGAACTGGCAGGTATGCTACAAGCTGCAGTACATACCACCTCTACCTCATGTGGTGGATACCCTACTGCAGGTTTGGGTTTTTTTTCTTCTTTAAACAGTTAAGCTGAGCTGGCTATTAAAACATTTATTTATGTATGCAACCTAAACATTTTTGTATGTTTCTATCCACATTTACTCTTCAGGGTTCATTCAGATGCAGTCTTTCAAAGCACAGGTTCTGACTGGTCGGATGCGTGTTTAATGAACAGCTTTCCTTTTTGAGTTAGTCCATTTGGTGATGGGAGTTGTGCGAAATTCCATTTAGAGCAACCATTATCTTCTTTTAGCATCTTTTGGGTGGCAGGAAAGGTGGAGTGGCAGAACTCAGAGTTTCTGCTGTTCTTGGCAATGCTTTCCTCTCTCTATTTAGGGCCATAAAGAAATGAACACTTAAAAAAAAATTCTACAAATAAATAATAATTCTGTTTTATTGATTTTTATTATTGCTGAGAGGTGCACTGGATTCCTTCCTTGGCATTTAGTGAGCAGTCATGCTTTTGTACCCTTTTCTGTTGCAGGAGCCAAATTTAAAGCTTTAGACATTACCACTGAATCAACTTTCTAAAGCAGCAGTTCCTAAACGGCACTGTATGTGTATACACACTTGTATAATTTATGACTGTTCAAAGTGGTAGTTGTCCAGGCTGGAACAGGTACCGCTGAAATTGGTACCTGCCAACCTTTATTGTGGTACCTGTCAAAGAAAAAATAATCCAAATTTGGTCCCTATTCTAGAACATTTTGCTTGCTACTTTCTTTTGTTCGATGTTTACAGTCTAAAATTAGAGACGAGGCCATGAATTCCAGGAGGGATCAGGATGACTACTATTAATGAGTTCTAAAAACTTTGTTCTCTCTATCTGTATCAATTTAACACTTGCTGTCTTTGAGAGAGAGCTTCTATGGTAAAAAGCAGTACCACCAGCAAGAAAATAGAGCAGTAAGTCTAGCGTTTGTGTTATGTATGCTAGCAAGTTTGACTCATATTTTCCCCTGCTCATCATTAGGCATAGCATTTTCCTTGTGAATTTGTCTTATTTGAGAGAGCTCAGCTGTACAGGTAGGAATAGAATACACTGATGTTTTCTTGTATTATGGAAACCTCCCTTGATTTAAAAAAAAAAAAAAGTTTGAAGCTTCTGAATGAAGATGTAATTTGTGATTACTTTTGTGGCTCTGGAGCCCAGACTGAGAAACTGATTGTTTATTTAGTAGCAGGGTGTCCTTAAGACTACTGGCAAATGCCAGCTATTTTTGAATGTTCAAATCAGAATTTGTTTCTAATGTCCCCATATCCTTGTGGTATTCCTGATTATGAGAGTTAGCTGTTAACAGCTTCTTTTTGTGACCCTGGAGAAGAAAGGGAAAAAGAGGTTCTTTTAGTTATTTAAAAAAAAATAAAATTTACAGTATGGTGACCCAAAGTACTTTCTTTGTTTTCTGATAATTGTCACCATTATTTCTTATTTTATTATATTGGACAGTTCATGTTTAGTGTGTATTTCTTTTGGCTTTGTAACAGCACTTATGTTCTTTATCTTTTTATTGTAAGTAAACTGCACCCAAAACATTGCATGACTCATCTGTAGAGGAAAATACACATTAATATATCTCCAGATAAACTCTGGTTTGATGTTTTTTTCCCTGTTGCTTCAATTTTTGATGCTTTTACATCTTGTTTAAAGAGCTAGTATCCCAAGGCTCACTGGTATATGCTAAGATTCAGCTGAGCAGTTCCTTTAAATATTACGGGAGGTCTGTAAGTGATGGGTGGCCCAAAACCCAAAGTCACCATTCTATTCAAATAAACATACAAAGAAAGTATGTGCAAGACCTTTAACTCTTACAGGAGCTTGGCTGTGTGCCATGCTTCTGACTTAATGGAATGGCTGATTTCAGGGTTGCCTGGGGCCACAACCACAAATAAGCATATATATCTCTGAGGTCATTGAAACCAATTTTATTATTTTCACAGCTATTGGAAATAAGTCACCTGGCTTGATTTATACATAAAATTGCAGAATATCAGCCCACAGAAGTGACCTTTAATTTAAAACTTTCATCTGTTTTGTTGGCCTGTAATATTAAAATAATGGCAGCTTGTGTCTCTAGAAATACTATTTTGTCTTTCTCAGTAGCTGATGGTAAGCATTTGCTGGAAGTTTGGGATTCACATTGAATGTTTTCATGTGAAGTGATTCTCGTACTCAGCACTGCTGCAGTTCCAGTTAGAGTCAGTCCAGTTTCCAGGCTTGGGCTTCCAACTCCCAGCAAGTTTAAAAACGTTATGGTGAGTTTTTGTCTTTCCTGTGGGCTCCCAGTGCCTCTCGTGAGCCAGGAGCTGCCTCTGTTCCACAATGATTTCTACAGGCTTTTATCCTAAAAGCCTAGAATTTAGAAGGAACTAGACTAGAGGGGGTGATGAAGTTGATTTGAATGAGGTACGTATGGCTGATTACATACATCATCTGGGTAAATTTTTCCAAAATAATTGGATAGCAATATCTTACTATCTCAGTATTTCTTCAGATTTCATTAAAAGAACATGGTAGTCTACACTGAAATCTTCATACTCCTTCAGGGCTATGTTGTCTTAGTGGATGGGTGTCGTGGTTTAACCCCAGTCAGCAACTAAGCACCACGCAGCCACTCACTCACTCCCCCCCATCCAGTGGGATGGGGGAGAAAATCAGGAAAAGAAGTAAAACTCCTGGGTTGAGATAAGAACGGTTTAATAGAACAGAAAAGAAGAAACTAATAATGATAATGATAACACTAATAAAATGACAACAGTAGTAATAAAAGGACTGAAATGTACAAATGATGCACAGGGCAATTGCTCACCACCCGCCGACCGACACCCCACCAGTCCCCGAGTGGCGAATCCCTGCTCCCCACTTCCCAGTTCCTAAACTAGATGGGACGTCCCATGGTATGGAATGCACTGTTGGCCAGTTTTGGAAAGTCGCCCTGGCGGGGCATGAGAAGCTGAAAAATCCTTGACTATAGTCTAAACACTACTGAGCAACAACTGAAAACATCAGTGTTATCAACATTCTTCACATACTGAACTCAAAACATAGCACTGTACCAGCTACTAGGAAGACAGTTAACTACATCCCA
>NW_010972587.1:8145684-8145909 GCF_000737465.1 Haliaeetus leucocephalus
ATATTTATATACAAATATGTCGTGGTTTAACCCCAGCCAGCAACTAAGCACCACGCAGCCGCTCACTCACTCCCCCCCATCCAGTGGGATGGGGGAGAAAATCAGGAAAAGAAGTAAAACTCCTGGGTTGAGATAAGAACGGTTTAATAGAACAGAAAAGAAGAAACTAATAATGATCATGATAACACTAATAAGATGACAACAGCAATAATAAAAGGATTGGAA
>NW_010972587.1:8145919-8154942 GCF_000737465.1 Haliaeetus leucocephalus
AAATGATGCGCAGGGCAATTGCTCACCACCCACTGACCGACACCCAGCCAGTTCCCGAGCGGCAAATCCCTGCCCCCCACTTCCCAGTTCCTATACTAGATGGGACGGGGCATGGTATGTTATGCACTGTTGGCCAGTTTGGGTCAGGTGCCCTGGCTGGGCATGAGAAGCTGAAAAATCCTTGACTATAGTCTAAACACTACTGAGCAACAACTGAAAACATCAGTGTTATCAACATTCTTCACATACTGAACTCAAAACATAGCACTGTACCAGCTACTAGGAAGACAGTTAACTACATCCCAGCTGAAACCAGGACAATGGGATGCGTGGGTTGGATAGCTGTATTATTGGCTGTATGTCCTAATTCTTTTCTCAGTGTCTTTCTGTGTACGACAACATGTTAGGAACCTGAGAAATTTATGATGCATACACAGCACTGCATTATTCCAAACAAGTAATTTCCTGTGGCGAGAAATAAATCTTGAATTCCTGATTAGTTTGTAGTGAGATCAATGTAGAGCCCTAGAAAAAGAAGCAAGTGTCATAGAGCAGAAACTGCTTATTCCTTATGTTACTCTACGTTGGTTTTATTATGCAGAAATAAATACATCCTGCTGTTTTATATGGTCTGGCAAACTATAATTTCTTCATTAAACTCTCAGTGGCCTGTAATGCCATGGGAGACAGCAAAGAGGGCGCCTGAACTCTGAAGAAGTAACCTTCCCCAGCTTTGTAGGTAATAGGTGTGTGGTGTAGTTCATGTAAAGATTCACATGGACTGTTGCTCTTTGGAAAAGAAAAAAAAAATAGGGCATTACAATACTCTTTCTTAAATGATATATATAAAACACATGTAGCTCCCTAGTAGAAGACAGACTCGGTTGAAGTTCAGGCACGTGAAGCTGAAGCTTCTTCTCTCCGAGGTGTAATTTTGTATTTCTTCCATCCTTATATGAGAAGCGGAAATATTTGAAGAGAATACATTTGCCTTGTAGACGAATGCAACAACATAGTACCTACTGTTTTGCTCTTTTTGAAGTCTGAAAGTGTTGACTGACCTCTCCAGCAGTCTGTTCTCTGGTTCGTTTGGGTCACCTTCATTGCACTGAGTTGCATGTGATTCTTAATCTACCCGTGATTTTTTTGCCCCATGTTTGAAGTTTCCTCTTACTGTGATCTCAACCAGTCCTCCTTTGAAGAGAAGGCAAAATTATCACTGTCCATTAGCAGTGCTGGAAGTTTGAGACATGATTTACAATTTCTGTCTTAATAAAATATTACATATGAATTGTTTCCCCCCAAACCATTTCTGTGCTTGATGTAGACTACTGAAAGAAGCAAACTGTTCACTTTTTTAAAGCTTTCGTAAAGCTTTGTGTTTGATCAGCTTTCCTCTATAGGTCTCTTTAGGCAGAACTTAGAGCTGTTGTTTTCTAAAGGCCAGAGTTATGAAATACCATAACCTTTTGTGGCACTTGGGTTTCTTAGCTACCAGGAAAAATGCAGTCCTCCCTTGTGCTGCTGTCAGGGATGGTTGGACTTAAATGTTACAGTAGGGAAGTTAAGCCTAGCAGTTAAATATTGGTTTGATCTTTCAGTAGATCTTCAGACCTTCATTTTTTTAGAAGGTTACTTAGGAAAGTTAAAGCTGCTTTAAAAAAAATAAATAAAACGGTACACAAATCACTAGTGGAGAAAAGTGCAAGTGGTTGGCTAGCATAGAATTGGAGAAACTTGAAAATCTGGCACTGTTTCAGTTCAACTCCAGCTGCTTTTCGTAGTTCAGCTTGACTTGACTTAGCTGTAATGGTATCATCAGGAAGGTTGATCAGGTATGTGATTCTGGTAATGGCTTCAGTTTACCTGAATTGCTGTCTGAGATCCTTTTTACTTACTGCCTGCCTCCCAACAGCTGCTCTAAAACATTAAAAAGAATGGTTTCTGGTTGTTTTGTTTTTATGCTTGAAAGTCTAAAAAGTCTACTGAAAGGCTATAAAAGCTTATGCCAATTGCAGTTGATTATAAAACCCTACTGGTTTCAGTGACATAAATTGGAGGTTATTCCGATACTAATGTGGATTAACACTAATGTAGCAGAAATCAGAATTTGATCCTGCACATTCTGATAACATAATTCAACTAATTTGTCATTTCCTGGCTTTTTAGCTCAATCTTTGACAGCATCCAGTAAAATCCTCAAGAGTGTGCTTGGTGTGGACTTGCTTATAATGGCAACTATAAAGCCCATATTTTCTTTTACAAAATAACTGTGATTAGTCCTTTCGATGTCACTCCCAAACTGGTTGCCTACTAACTGGGTGCTTTTAACCAAGGAATTAAGAGAAAATAAAATTTATTTTAAACACTGCTATGGTTTCAATTTCTAGTGTTTCACAATTGCTATGGCATGCCACAAAACTTGGTTTACTCTAGCGAATCCCTGCATCTGGATAAGCTGTTGAGGCGCAAAGATGAAATAAATCAGTAAAACTGATTTCAGCCTTTTTCAGTAGGATCAACACCTTCCAAATGGGTGGGTGCCAGTCTGCTCTATTAAAGTATGTTTGTGAAGGGTATCCCACAGTGCTCCTGTGAGGAAGTTGGAGAGCTAGAAAGAGCATAGTTCATTCATCCAGGACTACGCTGAACAGTCACTCTATTCACTAGAAGTCATTACACATCTTTGTGGGACCAAATATTGTTTTTAATTATCTGGGTTGTTTTACTTTTTGATAGAATTTAGTTTTCATAAAAATTGGTTTTGACATATATCTGTAGCAAGTTCCTTTAAAAAAAAGAAAAATTGCAAAAATGTTTCCAGGAATTTGTCTGACATGTCTATGGCAAGGCCTGAGGATACAGTCTAACTCCATCCATCACAAATGCTTTCTAGCCAGATTTTAGCCCCTTTATATATAGTGTAGGCATTTTGGTTAATAGGAATCTGAGAAGGAAAAGTGCTGCACTATTTTTTAATTTGGCATCCTCTAAGAAGGTACTTTAAATATTTTGGTTGATTCACTGGTAAGTAAACTGTCATCACAGAGAAATGTAAGCCTTGGGTTTTATCTCAAGTATATGTTAACATTTCTTGCTGCTTTTTCCATCAAGTTAAACTTGCTTTCTTTGTGTGTTTCCTCAGACTGTTTCACTGAAATGGTTTGATCTTTGGTTCATGATTGTGTAGCTGGACTTCGGAGCTGACTCAGAGTATATTAGAGTTTTTTAATCCTCAGAGAGGATTCACTTGCCCTCGCAATATTATTTAGTATCTAGCTATAAATAGGGCTATGACCACAATCACCTGTGACTGCAAATCAGAGAAGTTGGTAAACTAGACTAGGAAGACAGTAATGATTTTGAAGACCCGTGGCATCTGTTTGATTCCTCAGACCGGACTGATTTCAGGAAAGAAAAATTTTAAGCATTGTGTTTTCACTTACCCCTTTATTTGGAAGTTGCTGTCTGAAAATGGTACCTTTTGTATTGTGTCAAGTTAATATATTTGTGGGTGATCTTTCATATACATAACTGAGCAACTTCTGAGGGCAGTTATATTAAAAATGGGCAATACTACAAGAAAAAGATACCCAAGAGTTCTGGTTTCTTGCCATACAAAATAGTCTTTTAAGGCTTCAGCATAAATATTTGTAAGATACCAAAATATGCTTAACCTAAATGGAAAATGCTTATTCTGTACAATATTATTAAAAAAACCCAAAAAACAACAAAAAACCCACCCCACAAATCTGCTAGCATGATATCCTTTGGGTAGGAAAAGCAATAAGGGGTGTACAGTTGGTGTGTGTCAGAACATTAGTTTTATGCATTTATGCATGTTATGGTGGGGCTAAAGGGAGGGAGGAGGAGACTTTCTGGAGACAGGAGAAT
Source organism: Haliaeetus leucocephalus (assembly GCF_000737465.1). Taxonomy (NCBI): domain Eukaryota; kingdom Metazoa; phylum Chordata; class Aves; order Accipitriformes; family Accipitridae; genus Haliaeetus; species Haliaeetus leucocephalus. The sequence goes on from NW_010972587.1 coordinate 8,149,814, forward strand.
TTTGGCTGGGCACAAATTCCACAGCTGATAGTTTGTAGCATGGTGCGGTCTGTGCTTGCCAGTTCTGTGGATAATGAAAGCCAGGGTGGGTCTGCCTGCTCTCTGAATCACTTGATTCTTACAGTGAAAAACATGAACATGACCAATGATACCTGGGTCTGGGACTGTTTTTTTGTTCCCCCTCCCCCAATAAGGACATTTCTTCAGTATGAGTTCTAAAGCCAGTATAAAGGTTAAATTGATCTCTGTGGATATGCATACACCAAATTGTTTTCACTAAATAGATTTTGAATAACACCTTTCAGTTAAACCAGTAAAATTTTAAGTTTAGACCAGACCTTGGTTAATGAAGGGGTTTTTTGGTGCTTAAATAAAGGCTTGAAGAAAGGAACTTACACAAAATAACTTGATGTTCCCCCCCCCCCCCCCCAAAAAATATATATAAAGGAGAATGTCTGTATATTACATTGTGGTTCAGTAGTTTCTCCTCTACTCATTATTTCTATATTTGTATGTGTACATGTTCCTGTGTATTCTCTTCGATGCTTCACTAAAAATAAAAGTCAGTGCTGCCTAAACATTCTTTCAGGCTTTAAATTTAGAGTTCACAAGAGGCATGGGTTTGGGCATAATTATGTACAATTTCCTTGAACTTTCTCAAAATATTGTCAGAAAATAGATTGAATGGAAAAAAAAGGTAATTTTTCAAAAATTAAATTACTGAGCTTTTTTTCTTAGTATAGTCTGCCATGTACTGAAAAGAACAGAGAAGATAGTTGTGGGACTGATGTATGACTGATAAACTCTATTCTGTAGTGTTACAGTATGTGTGCCTCCATTTTCAGATAATGGCTTAAAATGTGTGTGCCTTGGAAAGGCTTTATGTATATTCAGAAAGTGGCTTGTCAAAAAAAGTAGTTTAATATCCATACTATTAGTTTGGTTAAGAAACTCAACATGTCTGCTTTAACCACTGTATTCTCAAGCCTTAAAATTTCTGTCTTTGTACTGTTGTGAGTTGCTGTATGGTGAAATGGCAAAAATTATTTATGTTTTATTTTTTCAAAGGAAAGTGGGGAAGAGAAATAGTATAGTGCCATATTCTACTGCAGAACAGTAAATCTAATAAGGCCTGCTGGGCCCACTTTTATCATCTAAAATAGAGTTGAAAAGGGGAGCAGAGGTTCCAACTATGAATTCTGACCATGCTTCAGAAGCTGTTACTTTTTATATATACATATATATATATAAAATAAACAAATCATGAGTTATTGCCAAGCAGTAGTTTGGCACTGAAGAATATTTTAAAGAATAACTTTGAATGTGTATTTGAAAGAGTAAGTTATCAGGTAAATATGAAGTGTCTTGAAGTCTTAGAGGAACAGAATTAGCAATCTTATGTTGTATGGTGTAATCGTGAGAGAAACTAGCTTATGAAACAGCTGTGAGAATAGCAGAAAGCATTTTCTAGTTTAGGAATGTAAGTACTGTTTCAGTAAATGTTTTTTCACAGACCTACTGTACATGCTGTGGTGAAGAAACTCAGGGAGCAGCCACAAAAACAGGAGCCCTTCTCCCTCTGTTTATCTGCTCCCTCCTGAGAGGAAACCGATGGTATCCCATTGTTCGGCATCAGAAAATACTAATTACTTCTCTCACTTCCCTCCAGCGTGCATTTTTTACCTGTGCATGAATAATCAGATAGTGCTATGCCAGGCAGTTGGTATTAATTAGGGTTTCAAATTTCACATAGTCCATCTTTTAGTGTTCATTATGCCAGACTAAAGCTTAAAGTGAGAGGGGGTAAGGTGCACTTAGGGTTAATATTAAGGCCAGATTCTTTCAGCATATGAGGACACACTTAGAAATGAAAAGGCTTATACTATGGAGAAAGATACAGTTCAAAGCCTTTATACTTAGCTGTTGAAATATTTATGTTCTGGGTGGAAAAGATCTTTTCCAGGCCATCTCAGCCTTCCCGTGACCAAAAATGTTTTGAACCTTTAGTTACTTAAAGTTTTCAAAGCTCTTTTAGTCAATAAGAAAATCAATACGTGCAGCAGACTTCAGCGTAGTTAAGGCAGTGCCCAACAGCATTCAGTGTTGTATGTAACTGCTACCACCGATTCCTTTTTCTGAGTAACACCGTGTGTCTTCAGTTGCAAAGGTATAAAGTCTAGAAGGCTGCAGCTGTTGGGCTGCTGGATCATAGCCTACTGGTGGACTAAGTCAAACCACAGGTGATAGTCATTCGTGGAAATAAGCAAGGAACAAGTTACCTTGCTTAGAGGTCTTTTTTGTCCCATTGCATTCTGCAAATTTATGTTGCTTATTTTAATAGATCAATTCCTTTAAAAGACATTGTGCAGCTTAGAAGATCTTAGAAAGTCTGTATGTCTTTATACGTGGTACAAGACCATAACCTTTCTCTGATTTTGTTGTTTGTTTTCTGGAGGGTTTTTTTGTTCATTTCTCTGTGTCTTCATTTTTGGCAGTGGTTGCAATCACGTGAGGGTATAGTTATAGTTGTCTCACTCATCCATCTTTCCACTCTGCTTGTATCTAATTCAGGAAAGTCTCACGCAAGAAAGTTTTATGAGCAAAACACTACTTACAGTCCTGTTACTTGTCGTTCCTGATTGTTCTGGTACTAAACTGAAGTTGAGTATGAAATTACTGCTGTAGGGCAGTAATAGTCTGAAATCTATAAATAATATTATCATTTGTTAATGTATTCTTTTGAGGGCCTGTATTAACTACATGTTTGGTTAATAGCTTTCACTAGCAGTTACATAGGATAGGAATATTATATTAAAAATATATATTGTGTTCAGTGTTTGAGCTCTGAGTTTGATGCATTCAGGTATTTCTATATAGTTAGAAAAGGACCATACTATTGTCAGAAATTAACTAGGTAGTAGTTTGCTAGAACTTTATTGGCCTTTTGTGGTGTTAGGTTTTCCTTTAATTAATTTAAAATATGATTTGAACCTTGGTGTTTCCTTCAATCTATTTGGTATGTATAGTCCTATTCTCAGAGCCTGGCAAGCAACTCAAGATCCTATAAATCACTTAACTAGTTGTTACCCAGTATTTCCTATCTGAAAACAGCTGAGTTATTAGCTCTTCCTTAGAGATTCACCTAAGAAAGTTTGTTCTTAAGAGAAACTGAAAGCTGCAACTTGAAAACCAGAGGATGCACAGAATTTGGTCTCCTGGAGGTGTCCCTAGTTGATATATAACATAGATATCTTTTTTTGAGAAGTGGCATGGATAAAACTTTACTGCCTGCTGGATTTGTAGATAGATTCCACTTTCACAACATTTGAGAAGGAATGAACTTAAATACGGAACAAGTAAGACATAATTGCTACAAGAAATCTACCAGAATGGCAACTAGTTCCCTTGAGTCTATAACTAAACATTTAAATGAATGTGGTTTTATGTACTTATGCTTATTACTTTCATAAGACACCTCTACGTACTAGATAGTATTTTCTGATTTTTCTTTATCCTGTCAATACAGACTACATGTATATTGTAGTCTGCGGGCAAGTACAAGAATTGTCCAAACTATGACAAGCTCTACTTGCCTGCTTTCTGACCATGCACCTGCCTAACAGATAGCTTGTAAGTAGTTTGGAAGGTTGACTCAGCTGCTGTATGTTTTGGGGATGTGAAGCTGTTTGTACTCCAAAAAGTAGACTCTGGTGGTGTTTTCAGGGTTATTGTCTACAGAAGTAACATATGATCTTGAAAACATCCTTAGGATGACTTGTTAAGATCCACTGTAAAAATACTCCAGGGTGCTTTTCCATTGCTATTTATGAAAAAGAAGTAAATGAATAATATTCAAAAATGATCTTGAGGAAAAACAGCAAAGAACGTCCAAGTAGAGACTTGCCAGTCGATCACTGCCTATCTGTTTTGTATGTGAGAGGGCTGGTCAATGGCTTCCTGTGTGCACGTTTGGGAGTTCTCCTTTTTCTTTAAAATATGTTCTCTACTTCAAATGCTGATGTTCATTTTAAGCATATGGGGACCATTAGCAATATTGAAGCTGGACATAAGGCTTAACGTGTTAAATCACTTTAGAATGTTGCATCTGTTTTTTTACCCTGGTGTTAACACCTGGATCAGTTTAGCACTAGTGCACAAGTTTAGGACATATATAGCTGTTAATTTTAAAAACATCTGGGACTTCTCTGTGTGTGCGTGTATGAATGTATATATGCATGCGTGAACTGCTGTATCTCTGGCATTTTTTGGTTTGATGAAAAAAATCTTACTGAATTGCACTCAAGGTGTGTACTGACCTAGGCAAATAAGTGGTTTATGGCAGGAAGCAGAAGGATTCTTTCGAGGGGATTAGAAATTATGATTTTGCCTTCATAGCTTTTGTCTGTCTTCAGGCTTCTATTTCTGAAGAATTGATAGCTGACTCTGATTTCTCCCCCCCCCCCCAAACCCATCCATTTGTTGTACACTGAATAAGATATCCCGCTCTCCTGGGATGCGTGAAGTGGGCAGGCATTAAAAATTGAAGAAAACAAGTTCCCTGACTGAGTCTGCAACCCTTATCTGAGGCTGCTTGAAAGTAAAAATGCCAATTGTGTTGGAGCTTTGAAAAATGACTTTCCCTGGTGACCCGCTGCCTTTTAGCGAGAGCAGAGTTTACGGCTCTGTTTGAGTGATGAGTGCAGTTGGAGAGTTCCTCTTGTTATGCCCATTAGCAAGATTGGACTAATCTGCGGGACATAACCTGAAGGTAAACTGTAAGTGAAGGAGAAGACAGGGCTAATAAGGCATTTTGTAGTTTCCTTTATCCCAGAGTCTTTCCCGGAGCCAGCAATTAATATTATTTTCTATCTGCGGAGAGCCCGGGTGGCTGCCAGCGCGGGAGGCTTTGCAAAGGACACGTCAGTGCTACCTGCCAGGCCGTGAAGAGGGACTGCTTTCAAAATTGCCGTTGACGTTGGCAACTAAGCATTGATACTGCAGCAGAGTTAACAGCTTGTTCATTAAAGAAGAACAGGGCCTTGCCCCAGCCAGGAGCAGGGCAGCTGGGGAGCTGCCCCAGGCCCGGGCATCAGGCACCTCCCTGGGTCTGAGGCCGGGCCGGGAGATGG